>NC_069509.1:131609142-131861642 GCF_027579735.1 Bombina bombina | reverse complement strand
CAAAGCACTGGTGCTATGATTGTAAAAAAATATTAAATACATTTTTTTATTAATAGAGTTGTCAATATTATAAACAATATCGTTGATTTGTACCCTTGAGAAATTAAGTTGGTATGAAATGGGCAGAGAGTGAACCAGAATTTAGTAAATCCCATATAGAATTTTATTTTGGATTATTTACTAATAGGGGACAGTTCAAAACATATATGACATAAATGCTTCTATGCGTTGCATACAAATAAATATGGTTTACACTAAATTCAAATAATTTGTTCAAATACACAATGTCTTTCAGTGGTTCAAAATAATTTTGTGTAGCATTATGAATCTTTCACAATCTAGCATTTTGTTTCTGATACAAAATGAAATATATACAAGAAAGTAATACCTGGATGATTCTATTCTTGTATATACCAGAATATGTTTTTTTTTGTACTCTACTATTTGCAATTAACTTTTTTTTGTTGTTTTAGGGCAGGGTTACCAATTAATCCTGTGTAGTGTTACTAAATAAGTGCAGATTGTCTTTTGTGACTGTCTGACAAAACATTAAAGGGACATTAACCACTTTGAGATAGTAATATAAAATGATAAATCATATATATAGAAAAAACTCTGTAATATACTTTCATTATTTATTTTGCCCCCTCTTCCTGTAATTCCATTCTGAAATTGTGAGCATTTTAGTTTCTGTTAGAGGAAACCACAAAAGTCCTGGCACTTCCGAAAGAACACTCCCAAACAGATGGGATAAAAATTAAAAAATATATTTCATCCACTGAGTAATAACATGCAAGGATCCAACACATGGATACATATAAAAGTAAAAACAAGAATAAATGGCGTAACCATGGTCCCTCTGCACAGACGCGTTTCATATAGGTTAAGCCTTACAGGGGCCTTTCCTGCAGCACCTGAAACTTAATTTTCCCTACTTGTTATACCTTGGGGCACAGAAGAACGCCACGGTAAGAGAGCTTTGGCTAAAGCATCCCGTACCTTTTACTGTGAACCTCCTTAGTTCCTGCTAGAAATGGAAGCGCAGAACACTGTTATATTCCACACAGCCATTGGCTGCACACTCTAGTGACCTATTTATAACTGTCCCTAATTGGCTACAGCAGAGAAGGTAACCTAAGTTACAACATGGCCGCTCCCATTGTTTTACAGACACTAAAACTTTACACTTATTTTGTCAATATTTAAACAGCTAATGAAACTATAAAAAATACATCCACGTTATTCTCAGACTAATCTTTTCTTTAAATGATCATTCTATCTAGCATTTATTTAGTGTTTAATGTCCCTTTAAAGGAACAACAAAGTCAAAATTAAGCTTTCATGATTCAGATAGAACATACAATTTTAAACAACTTTCTAATTTACTTCTATTAACTAATTTGATTAATTCTCTGGGTATCCCATGTTTAAATGTATACCTCGGTAGGCTCAGGAGTGGCAATTTACTACTGCGAGTTAGCAGCTGATTGTGACTGCCCATGTATGCCCCTTGTCATTGGATCACCATTTGTGTTCAGCTAGCTCCCAGTAGTGCATTGCTGCTCCTTCAACAAAGGATACCAAGAGAATGACGCAAATTTGATAGAGGTAAATGGAAAGATAGAACAATTGGTGGTTTCATGTCCCTTTAAATACTAAATGGTGAGTCCACTTGTAAAATGCCACATATACAAATATGTACTTTTTTATATTATAAGCAGTTTATTTTTTTTTAACTTAATTTTCCTAAAATCTGGTCCAAGTATAAGTTGTCTAACCATGATCACTATAGTATCACTGAGATGCTGGGGATTTGTTTTCATATTTGCATGATCTTCATTACAGCTTGTAATTTTTGCAGTACTTTCCTTTGATAACCATCGGCTAGATTACGAGTTTTGCGGTAAGAGGGGTGCGGTGCTAACTTGCACGTTATTGTCACCGCTCACTTACCTACAGCGCTGGTATTACAGGTTTTTATAAACCCGGCGTTAAAAGGCAATAAGTGAGCGTAGAGCAAAATTGAGCTCCATACCGCACTTCAATACCAGCGCTGCTTAAGTCAGCGGTGAGCTGGTCGTACGTGCTCGTGCACGATTTCCCCGTAGACATCAATGGGGAGAGCCGGTTAAAAAAAAAGCCTAACACGCTCTGTAACGCAGCCCCATTGATTCCTATGGGGAAACTAAATTTATGTTTACACCTAACACCCTAACATGAACCCCGAGTCTAAACACCCCTAATCTTACACTTATTAACCCCTAATCTGCCGCCCCAACATCGCCGACACCTACATTATACTTATTAACCCCTAATCTGCCGCTCCCAACATCGCCGACACCTGCATTATACTTAGTAACCCCTAATCTGCTGCCCCAACATCGTCGACTTCTACATTTTATTTTTTAACCCCTAATCTCCTGCCCCCAATGTCGCCGCCACCTACCTACATTTATTAACCCATAAACTGCCGTCCCCAACGTCGCCACCACTATATTAAATTTATTAACCCCTAAACCTAAGTCTAACCCTAACACCCACTAACTTAAATATAATTAAAATAAATCTAAATAAAAATTCCTATCATTAACTAAATAATTCCTATTTAAAACTAAATACTTAACTATAAAATAAACCCTAAGCTAGCTACAATATAACTAATAGTTACATTGTATCTAGCTTAGGGTTTATTTTTATTTTACAGGCAAGTTATTATTTATTTTAACTAGGTAGAATAGTTACTAAATAGTTATTAACTATTTACTAACTACCTAGCTAAAATAAATACAAATTTACCTGTAAAATAAAACCTAACCTGAGTTACACTAACACCTAACCTTACAGTACAATTAACTAAATTAAATACAAATACCTAAATTACAACAAAAAACCCCACTAAATTACACAAAATAAAAAAGCAAATTACAAGCTATTTAAAATAATTACACCTAATCTAATAGCCCTATCAAAATAAAAAAAGACCCCCCAAAATAAAAAAAACCCTAGCCTAAACTAAACTACCAATAGCCCTTAAAAGGGCCTTTTGCGGGGCATTGCCCCAAAGAAATCAGCTCTTTTACCTGAAAAAAATACAAACAACCCCCCCAACAGTAAAACCCACCACCCACACAACCAACCCCCCAAATAAAACCCTAACTAAAAAACCTAAGCTCCCCTTTGCCCTGAAAAGGGCATTTGGATGGGCATTGCCCTTAAAAGGGCATTTAGCTCTATTGCGGCCCAAACCCTAACCTAAAAATAAAACCCACCCAATCAACCCTTATAAAAACCTAACACTAACCCCCTGAAGATCCACTTACAGTTTTAAAGAGCCGACATCCATCCTCAAAGAAGCCGGGAGAAGTCCTCAATGAAGCAGCAAGAAGTCCTCAACAAAGCCAGGAGAAGTCTTCATCCAAGCTGAGAGAAGTGGTCCTCCAGACGGACAGAAGTCTTCATCCAGACGGCATCTTCTATCTTCATCCATCCGGTGTGGAGCAGGTCCATCTTCAAGACATCCGGCGCGGAGCATCCTCTTCTTTCCGACAACTAACGATGAATGAAGGTTCCTTTAAGTGACATCATCCAAGATGGCGTCCCTTAGATTCCGATTGGCTGTTAGAATTGTATCAGCCAATCGGAATTAAGGTTGAAAAAATCCAATTGGCTGATGCAATCAGCAAATAGGATTGAACTTCAATCCTATTGGCTGATCCAATCAGCCAATAGGATTGAGCTTGCATTCTATTGGCTGATTGGAACAGCCAATAGAATGCAAGCTCAATCCTATTGGCTGATTGCATCAGCCAATAGGATTTTTTCAACCTTAATTCCGATTGGCTGATACAATTCTATCAGCCAATCGGAATCTAAGGGACACCATATTGGATGATGTCACTTAAAGGAACCTTCATTCGTCGTTAGTCGTCGGAAAGAAGAGGATGCTCCACGCCGGATGTCTTGAAGCTGGACCTGCTCCACGCCGGATGGATGAAGATAGAAGATGCCGTCTGGATGAAGACTTCTGCCCATCTGGAGGACCACTTCTCCCGGCTTGGATGAAGACTTCTCCCAGCTTCGTTGAGGACTTCTTGCAGCTTCGTTGAGGACTTCTCCCGGCTTAGTTGAGGATGGATGTCGGATCTTCAAAACTGTAAGTGGATCTTCAGGGGGTTAGTGTTAGGTGTTAGGTTTGTTTAAGGGTTGATTGGGTGGGTTTTATTTTTAGGTTAGGGTTTGGGCCGCAATAGAGCTAAATGCCCTTTTAAGGGCAATGCCCATCCAAATGCCCTTTTTAGGGCAATAGGGAGCTTAGTTTTTTTTTGTTAGGGTTTTATTTGGGGGGTTGGTTGTGTGGGTGGTGGGTTTTACTGTTGGGCGGTTGTTTGTATTTTTTTTTCATGAAAAAGAGCTGATTTCTTTGGGGCAATGCCCCGCAAAAAGGCCCATTTAAGGACTATTGGTAGTTTAGTTTAGGCTAGGGGTTTTTTATTTTTGGGGGGGGGCTTTTTTATTTTGATAGGGCTATTAGATTAGGCGTAATTAGTTTAAATATCTTGTAATTTGTTTTTATTTTGTGTAATTTAGTGGGTTTTTTTGTAATTTAGGTAATTGTATTTAATTTAGTTAATTGTATTTAATTTAGGTAATTTATTTAATTGTAGTGTAATTATTTTACAGGTAAATTTGTATTTATTTTAGCTAGGTAGTTAGTAAATAGTTAATAACTAATTAGTAACTATTATACCTAGTTATAATAAATACAAACTTGCTTGTAAAATAAAAATAAACCCTAAGCTAGATACAATGTAACTATTAGTTATATTGTAGCTAGCTTAGGGTTTATTTTATAGGTAAGTATTTAGTTTTAAATAGGAATTATTTAGGTAATGATAGCACATTTTAGTTAGATTTATTTTAATTATATTTAAGTTAGTGGGTGTTAGGGTTAGACTTAGGTTTAGGGGTTAATAAATTTAATATAGTGGCGGCGACGTTGGGGGCGACAGATTAGGGGTTAATAAATGTAGGTAGGTGGCGGCGATGTTAGGGACAGCAGATTAAGGGTTAATAATATTTAACTAGTGTTTGTGATGCGGGAGTGCGGCGGTTTAGGGGTTAATATGTTTATTCTAGTGGTGGCAATGTCGGGAGCTGCAGATTAGGGGTTAATAATTTTATTTTAGTGTTTGCGATGCGGGAGGGCCTCGGTTTAGGGGTTAATAGGTAGTTTATGGGTGTTAGTGTACTTTTTAGCATTTTAGTTATGAGTTTTATGCTACGGCTCTGTAGTGTAAAACTCATAACTACTGGCTTTAGTATGCGTTACGAATCTTGCGGGATAGGCTGTACCGCTCACTTTTTGACCTAAAAAAAAAAGCTTGTAATATCGGCGCTATGGAAGTCCCATTGAAAAAAGACTGTACGAAAATTGCGTAAGTTCATTTGCGGTACGGCCTACAAGACTCGTAATAGCAGCGGTAGTGAAAAAGCAGCGTTATGAGGCTTAACGCTGCTTTTTTTACTGCTTTTTTACTCATAATGCAAAACTCGTAATATAGCCGATTGTGTTTAACCTTTGCAAAGTGGTAAAACACATAAGTAAAGTCCTGCTTTGGAACTGCAAATCTTGCAGCTCCTAAGTAGGACACTACCTTGGATTTGCTGGATTGTGCTACTGCTACTTCTGGTTGGCTGAGTAGCTATGTCCTGCACAGGAGCTGCAGTGTTTAAATCTCCTGATGTGGACTTTACCTATGTGCATTCCTTTTGCATGAGTTAAACACATAGGCCCAGATTACAAGTGGAGCGCTATTGATAGTACATGGTGCAATATCAATATCGCTGGGCCGCGCTAAAATTATCACTCAAATTGATATTACCAGTCCATGGTAAAACTGAATAACCAGAGAATGTTTAGCGTGGCCGACATTCCTTTAGCAAGCCCTATACTTTCAATGGAGATCGTAATTGTTCTAAACATCGCTTATGTTACAAGTTGAAAGTTATGGCTTGATCTCAAGCGAAAGCTAAAATAGCGCTAGAATAGTTAGCATGACCTGAAGTAAAGTGTTAGGGCTAAAATAATAGTTTCACAAAACACATGTAAAACATGAAAATAAAGTATTACATTCATACATACACATATTTAATAAAAAAAATACAAGTTTAATATTGAAAAAAAAAATGTTTAAAAAGGATTTAGAAGGGATATGGTATATGTCATGGTGTTTGACTGGGAAGCGCTCAGAAGTTTGTGTGTGTGTATATATATATATAGATAGATAGATAGATAGATAGATAGATAGATAGATAGATATGTGTGTGTATGTATGCATGTATATAAATTTCTTTCATATAGGTGGCGAGAGTCCACAAGCTGTTACGTATGGGATATACATTCCTACCAGAAGGAGGCAAAGTTTCCCAAACCTCAAAAGTGTATAAATACCCTACCTACCTCACACATACCTCAGTTTAAAACTTTGCCTCCTTAGGAGGTGGTTGAATTGTGATGCACTTTTCTTCTATGAAAGGTGCTTCAGAGCATATTGAAGCCTGGTTCCCCTCAGAGTACAGTGCTTGTCAGAAGGATGTGAAGGGAGTACAGCCTCATGTGACCATGTTTTAGCTTCAAAGGAAATCTTTTATGGGCTCTCTGTAAATTCAGTAGCAGGGATTCATCTTCTGCTGACATTATACTCCTCTATCATTACCTCTGCTGATATGTCTCAGTACTGGTTTGGCTGTCTGATATCAGTGGATGAGTATTTAAGGGTAAGTATGTTTAAAATGTCTTTATGTGGACACTCTCAGCTATGGATTGGGTACCTTTATATAAAGTTTCTGCTCTCTCTCTCTCTCTCTCTCTCTCTCTCTCTCTAAATATATATATTTTATAGAGCCCTAAGGACAAGCTATATTATCCTCACTCTTTAAAATATATTTTGTTCTTATGTGCAGCTTAGCATAAGATTAATTGACCTCTTATGACAAAACTTAGTTTTAGAGACATGCAGAGCAACGATGCATACAGAGGGGCACTATTACATTTTTGAGCCCTTCCCAGTCAAATACCTTGAAATTATAAAATATTCTTCACATTTTTTTTTAATAGAAATACTTGAAATTCCTATGTTCTTCACTTAGAAGAAAATGTTCTTTTTATTTGTAATCATATACTTCTATATGTGCATTTGGCTATTTCGGCCCGATCTGAATGCTGAAGACAGTCACAGCAGCTACAAGCCGGGTTTATTCTTGTGAAAGTGCAACACACTAAGATCTGTATTTGCACCAAATGCAATTTGCAGCCACCATTTTTGGCATTCAAATCATAGCTGAATGCACATTTATTGTATATAATACTGGGCTTTTTCTTCTTAAACGGGGAGAGTCCACAGCTGCATTCATTACTTTTGGGAATTCAGAACCTTGCCACCAGGAGGAGGCAAAGACACTCCAGCCAAAGGCTTAAATACCTCCCCCACTTCCCTCATCCCCCAGTCATTCTTTGCCTTTCGTCCCAGAAGGTTGGCAGAGAAATGTCTGAAGACTCAAGATAGTCTCTTATGGAGGGTAGTACTCTTCAGAATGGGACTGGAGTTTTAAGTAGTCCTGTCAGCGTTTCAGTGAGAACAATGATGAAAGTTAGAGTCCGGAGATGCAGAGAGAGTCTTTCTGCGAAACCATCCCAACTCATATTAACAGCTCCTTAGCAATCAGTGTTGACGAGTTTCGCTGCCTGCTTTATTGACTCAAGTCCATGTCAGAAGCGAGGCTACTATCTTTCACACTTGAAGGGCCGTGTTCCTGTTCCACGGCGTAGATTCCAGTAAGATTGTTTCATTTTACTTTGATATGGAAATGTAATGTGAACGGAGAAGTCAGGGTCTCAGTGGGACTCCTTTATCTTATGGAATCGAAGGTTAATATCTCCTGAGGGGGGTTATTGAACAGGGGGGACTTTAATCATGTTTGTGATGTGATTCTGTCTGCTAATGTGTAGTGATACCTGGGCTCGTGGCTATATCGGAACATAACGACCTTTTTGTCAGGCTGCGCTGCCCTTATGGTTTTGGCGCGTTCTCTTTGATTTTTTGGAGACGGATGTCTCTGATTCAGACTCTACTTCTTGCGAAGAGTATGAAATGCCCAGGTAATCCATGCCCATCAGTTATGTTCTGCATGCCGCTTTAGAGTTCTCTTTTCTCCCAAAACAGGAAACTTAAAGTCCGCCGACCCATCCGCCCCTGGGGACCCCATAACCCATGGGGTGAGTACCCTAGAACCTTCTTTGGCTATGCAAGCAGGTGTCTCTAATGCTGTTACCCCTTCTCCGGAAGGTGGCTTGTTTCCTCTAGAGGTTAAGACACCATTTACATCTTCCAGGGAGGGAGACGTTAGTGAGATATTGTCTGTGTTCGGTTTACCAGGGCTCATCAGACGGGGGGATTGTCTGGGTCAGATCAGCCCTCTGGGGAAGCGGTTTCCTCTGAGGCTTCAGGGGCCCAATCCTTGGGTCGGGGTTGTCAGTTCCCCCGGTGGAGGTAAGTTTTACCTTTCTTTATAGACTGGCGCACCTTCGTGTCCTGCTGCGGCATGTTTTGGCAGTGCTGGAGGACCCCAGTCCTGATGGGTTGAGGGGTCCTCGGTGTTCCTTCCTGGACGGCAAACTGGGTTAGACGTGGGGGGATGAAGTTAATCTCCTTGTTGTATGCAATTTACTTTTTCTTTGGGGTATCTTATTCCAGTTCTGAGCTTCGGAAGAGTGGAGTCTCTGATTGGCTGGTCCTGTTAGTGTACCCACTTTCCTTGGGCATTCACCTACAAGTGCTGCCCTCTTTTTCGTTGATCCAGTTAGGATGTATTTGTTTTCCTTTGGAAGCTCATGTTTGTTTTAATTTCTCTCTTGGGAAACATTCTTCTCTGGAATTTGACACTAGCAATTTTGTGGTCGCTTGGACACTTCTACGGAAGTTGCATGTTAAGGTGTTAGTTACATAGTTCTATAGATCCTTTGTCGATCCCTACTGGGATTGCAGTTTTTCTGTGACCTGGTTCAGTTCTTAGTGCCCTCTGTAGCAGGCTGGTCCTGGTCGGGCACTGGTTTTCTGTTCCTTAAGGTCTGTTTCATCCACATGGTGCTGGTGTATCTGGCTGACCTGGTTGGGTGGGGAGTTACTCTTTCAGATGAGGAGTTCTTTATGCTATGGTTCCTCCTTCAAAATGAATATCTTTCCTTTGGATAGGGATTTCCGTGGAGAGAAAAAACATGAAAGTTGAATTCTTTTTGTTTTTGAGAAATCTGCCCTGGACAGGGCTAAGAGAGGATGCCTTTTCAATTAATGATGTCAGGCTGTTCCTTGTTGCTTCTGTTGGGTGGGGCATTAAGGGGTTTGTCCTCAGTCCTCTTGGTCCCTTTCCTGTTTGTTAGTGGGGTTCCAGAAGCGGAACCTGCTAAGAAGGGATCCAAAGGTTCTTTGGAATGTAGATTCTAGCTCCGAGGTCAAATTGGACTGGAGGTTTAAATTACCTTTTTTATTTTGAGGTTTTGACCTCGGTACCTCTTTCTTCTGGGGTCGAGGTGACTTTGGCCTCCTTTTCCCTTCTGGGGAGGGTTGTTGGGTCATCGGTTCTGGAAGTTTTGGCATTTCCGGCCTCTTTTCTTCCTCATGCGGCTTCTCGTCTGCTCCCATGTTTTTTGGAGGCTCTGGAGAATGCGCTGGTCTCTCCTTTGCCCTGGATCTACCCTTCTTACGACATGTCGGGTTGATAGGTCGTTTCCTGGGATATTGATGCTCGTTTATATGTTTTTCCCTTGGTCTAGGGGGATTTCCTAGAGGTTGATCCAGATGGATAGTTTAGAGACTATATTGCAGACTCTGTTGCAGAGGTGTGTTATTTCTTTCAGCTGCTTAGCTGTTGGTCTTGGGGGTATTACCCCTCGAATCTTGAGGAGTTATATTCTCTGTCTCTGGGATGCTTAGTGAACGTCCAGTGTCCTAGGACTTTTTGGATGTGGCTGCGATTGCATCTCCTAGGGTTCTCCGTATGAGGTATTCCTAGTGTTCCTCAGGGGGTTCCTAGTTGTGGCCAGCTCCGGTTTCCGGGTGCCAGTTTTTATGGACATGGCCTAGGATATCTGATCGAACCTCCTAGTTGGATCCTGAGTGATTCTGTCCTTATGGTTATTAAACATCTGCTTGCTCCTTCAGGTGTTGTGTCTTCTCTTATTGGAGACTTGGAAATGGTGTGTTTTGCTACCTATCAAGCGGGAGTTTGATCTCTTATTGCAGCTCCCTCCACTCTAGAGGTGGGCTCGCTGGCTGTTGGTTTGTCTACTGGGCCGGCTGTTGCAGCCGGATGGTGTCTTTTCAGCCAGTTTAGTTTTTGCCTTCTGTTTGATAACGCATGCTCTGTGCCTGTGGGCGGGTGAGCAGTTGTCTTCTGCATCCCCTCCCCTTAGGGGGATGGAGGTATACCACAGTATCGGCCTGATGCGGAGGGGGTTCCCTCTGCCTTGCGTGCACAATGTCATGTAGGGGCGGATTCTGGTATCGTGCTAACACTGTGATTTCAGTGTGGTCTCCCTTTTGTCTGGGAATGTACCTTCTTGTAGAGAAGGGATCTGGGTCTGGGCTCAGAACCCGAGATCGTACTATGTTCTGTTCTGGCTTAGTAGTTTAGCTTGCCAGTCTTGTTACATATGGTCGGGGTTTGCCTACCTTTAGTCCTTCTTTCTTCCTTTTTGGAGATCTGGGTGGTCCGGGGAATTATTTATTTCCCTACCTTTGGACATGCCAGTCGTTGGTGCTGGGTCCATTGCCTCGATGAAGCAGCCCATGTAGCTTAAGGGTGGGCTTTTTGGCTTGCATCTCAAGGGTTGTTGGTACGTATCTAGCTGCTTTGCTGGTTATCCTTTTATCGGTAGGAGGTCTGTTGGTTTGCTTTAGCCTTGACAGTGTTTCTCCTCCAGAGCTTGTGATCTCCCCATAGGTGGAGTTTAGCTGAGTTTCTCTCTCAGCAGGGAGCTGTTCTCTGATGGGTTTTGGATGATTCCTGCTTCCCTCTTCTTATCTGGGAGGGAGTGGGTTCCTGCACTTCTTGGAAGGTTCCATCTGTGGGAGCTCCTGGTGCAGTTCCTAGCTTGATAGGCTAGTTCGTGGCTGGTGTCTACTAGACTTGTGTCGCAGCATTGGAGCTGGGGGCTTCATCTGGAGCACTATAAGTTCTTATGCTGCTACTTTTAGGCAGTTCCGGGGAGTGACGGTTTATTCCTTGATCACTCTTTCATGAGTGCGGGCTGCACTCTGTGGGAGTTTTGGGATCTGCCTTGTCCCTCTGGGTTTTCATTGGGATGTTTCATGGTCCTTTGGTCTTCCATTCAGATAGGGGTAGGGTTTTTTTCCCCTCCCTTCCTTCTGTTAGGGCGTGGAGTTCATTCTGTATGCATTTTTTATCTGTTGCAACCTTGGGTTGCACTTGACTTTTGCTGGGGTTCCTTTTACCCCAGTTGCTGAGTTTTTAGATATCTTGTTGAGTCTTTCCCTGTCTTATTCCCTTCTGGGAATATGTGGAAATTGTACGGGCTTGAAGCCTGCAGGATTTGTCTCCTTGGGGACTTTGTGCTCTGAGGAATCAAGTGATTTTGAGCGCTCTCTATCTGGGACTTGCTGGAATTAACTGATGGTCAGTTACTTAGTCCTTTCAGTTTTTGTCCTTCTGTTCTGTACAGCAGTTTTTTGTCTGGTTTGGGTAATTTCAGGCTGTGGTGCCCTTCGAATGGGCCGCCTCATCTACCCGCCCTTTTTTGCATTCAGTGTCCTCTATAGCTTGGGTATTGTTTTCCCAAAAGTAATTAATGCACCTGTGGACTCTCCCCGTTTAAGAAGAAAAACATAAATTATGCTTATCTGATAATTTTCTTTTCTTCTGACGGGGAGAGTTCATAGCTCCGCGCCCACGTTTTTATTTAGGGCGGCCGTGTTTTCGATTTTATTCTTCTGGCACCTTTTTTTCACCTGATTTTTCTCCTACTGTTCCTTGTTCCCTCGGCTGAATGACTGGGGATGAGGGAAGTGGGGGAGGTATTTAAGCCTTCGGCTGGGGTGTCTTTGCCTCCTCCTGGTGGCCAGGTTCTGAATTCCCAAAAGTAATGAATGCAGCTGTGGACTCGCCCCATCAGAAGAAAAGAAAATTATCAGGTAAACCTATTTTTATTTTTTTTCGCTAAAAACAAAAAAAAATGCTTGTACTCATTGATTATTGATTCATATATTGTGCTCAGTAACTTAAAGGTACAAAGTTATTTAGAAGGCGTGACATATTGCAGCTGTTATGTTCCTCTATTTATATGTCATAGAATGGATACATATAAGTGTATAATAATGGTTTTGTAGCTATTTGTTGCAAACTCCAAGTCACATTGAATTCAGTGAAGAAGTAACCACACGAATAGCAGAGTTCATATATGAAAATTGATTTGTAATATTAATCACAAGTAAACTATTAGTTAACTTATGATATACTGTTAATATGAATGATAGTTTAATCCTCAGGAGAGAAGAATTAAAGTCTTGCAATTGAACAGTGAATTGAATGGAACAAGAGAATATGCACTGTCTCTATTTGCAAAATAATGAAATGAAAATTATACTTGCGGTTGCTTCTGTAGCTGACAAACGGATTAGTTCAGCAGACACACCCAGCTTGGAAACCGACAAGGAAAATACTATACCCTCGTTCTGTATTAGGTAGTGTTGAAATAAATCCTTTAGCGGAAGCCGTTGAGAATATGAGAGTGGAGTCTTGAATAAGTTTAATGTGGCTGCAGAGAAAGATTCTTTAGCACTCCTGTTTCACAAAGTACACTAATCGAGTGAAACGCTGAGCGGACAGCGTGTGACGTCACTCGGCAGTGTAAAAATCTGACAGGCAAATGGAAGTCCGGTGAAACAGGGAGAGAAGCCGGTAATACCAGTTCAGTAATAAGTTGAGGATTGCTGAGATTGACTTGAAGTTGAAAGTCACAAGTAGAATTTGGTAAAGTTGTTTTGAGATGAGCAGAGGGGAAGTTTAGCAGTGAAATTGTAATCCAATTTGTAGAGGAGTTCTAACAAGCTAACTGTCCCTATACACTCTCAATAATCAAGCAAGGAACATGGATAAAGGAGTGACCTTTATAGATGTTAACAGGAAGTGGTTCAGTTCTTAAAGAGACAGTGGACCATGACAGACCCCCCCTGTCAAGACTCCCAGAAAGGGAGATCAAGGACCCGGCTTCGACGGGAACTTGGAATGAAAAGAGGCCAAAAGACGAGGAGCATGGACATCGGTCGCCAAGACCCAGGAATCCTCCGAAACATCATAACCTCTCCAACGAACCAAGTACTCCAGCTTCCTAGATCTGAATCTGGAATCCAAGATCTTACCCACCTCATACTCATCCTGATCATCCAAGAGGGATAACGTCTCAGAGGAGGAAGGTGTGAGCGAGTCCAAATCACCCCGGAATGGCTTCAGCAAGGAGACGTAGAAAGAGGGGTGGATGCGGAGATCCTCCGGCAAAGCTAAACGGACAGCGCTATCATTAATGATTCTGGATATAGCAAACGGTCCCACAAATTGAGAAGCCAATTTTTTACAAGGTACTTTTAGTTTAATGTTCCTGGTAGATAGCCACACCATATCACCCTCTTTGTAAGTCGGAGGTTTAGCATGCTTTGCATCAAAGTACCTTTTTTGAGTCGATTTTGCTTCCTGCAAATGATCGTGAAGAATTACAAGGTTCTCCTTTACAGTAGAGGAGAATGAATGTGCAGCCGGTGAGTTAGAAGGAGAACAGGGAGTAGGAAATGAATCAGGGTGATATCCATAGGTGGCATAAAACTGTGTTTGTTTGGTGGAGTTGTTCACAGAGTTATTATATGCAAATTCCGCCATAGGGAGCCATTCCGACCAGTCGTCTTGTTGAGTAGTAATATAACATCTAAGATACTGTTCTAGAGTCTGATTAAGACGCTCTGTCAACCCATTGGTCTGAGGGTGATAAGCTGTTGAATATCGCGTAGAAACTTTTAATTGTTGACACAAATTTCGCCAGAATTGGGAAGAGAATTGTGTTCCTCTGTCTGTCACAATGGAGGATGGAAGACCATGTAGCTTAACAATATTGGATAAAAAAACCTTAGCGGTAGTAAGTGCATTAGGAACTTGTTTTAAAGGTATGAAGTGTGATAGTTTGGTTAGATGGTCAATTACTACTAAGATAGTAGTATATCCATTGGAGGATGGCAAATCTACAATAAAATCCATACCTATGACACTCCAGGGCTTCGTAGGTATAGGTAGTGGAATTAGTAAGCCACAGGGTTTGCTATGTGATTACTTTTTAATAGTGCAAACATTGCAGGAAGTTACGTATTGATAGATGTCTTTCTTCATTAAAGGCCACCAATATTGTCTTTTAATGAGTTCAGTAGTTCTGGTTATTCCTGGATGTCCAGCTAACGGGGAATCGTGATGAAGTGACAGAATCTGTTTTCGCATTGATGGTGGAATATAGATTAAGTTGTTGTACGTGCTCAACCCCGTAATGGAATCCTTCAGACAGTATTCTGGAAGAGATGAATCCATCTGGAGAGCTTCTAGAATATCTGATTGAAGAGTGGTTAAGGCACATATGATCTTTGTGGATGGTATAATTAGGTTTGTTCCTTATCATTAGAAGTAGGTTCTGTGGTTCTGGATAAAGCGTCTGCCTTAAAGTTTTTTAGACCTGGTCTGTAGGTTAAAATAAAATTAAATCTATCCAGATATAAGGCCCAACGGACCTGTCGTGATGATAAGGTTTTACTTTTCTTTAAATATTGGAGATTCCTGTGATCGGTGTATATAGTGAATGGCTTGGAGGTTCCCTCGAGAAGATGTCTCCAATGCTCCAAAGCTGCCTTCACTGCCAGCAGTTCCTTGTCACCTATCGAATAATTCTTTTCGGCAGGTGTCAATAATCTAGAGTAGAAAGCAATAGGATGTTGTTTTTTCATTTCTGAGTTGGTTTGGGTCAGGACAGCACCAATTCCAGAGTTTGATGCATCAACCGCCAACGTAAAAGGTAGAGTGGGATTAGGTAATTGTAGAAAAGTAGCGGTATTAAATTTTTGTTTTAGTGATTGGAAGGCCGTTTCTGCTTCGGAACTCCAACAGAACTTTCCTTTACCAGTTAGACGAGTGAGTGGTTGTACAGTTACTGAATAGTGATCAATGAACTTTCTATAAAAATTGGAAAATCCAAGGAACCTTTGTAAGGATTTTACGTTAGTAGGAGCAGGCCAATTGAGTATGGATGAGATTTTTTCGGGATCCATTTGGATTCCGGTAGGAGTAATGATGTATCCAAGGAATTTGATAGTATCCTTGTGGAAATAACATTTTTCCATTTTGGCGTACAGGTGATGTTCTCTTAAAGTAGAGAGTACCCACCGTACATGTTTTTGATGTTCTGTTAAATTTTTGGAATAGATGAGGATGTCGTTGAGATACACTATAACGCAGACATCCATGAGATCTTTGAATATCTCGTTGATGAAGAATTGAAAAGTTGCCGGGGCATTTGTCAATCCGAACGGCATCACGTTATACTGGTATAACCCATACCGGGTCTTGAAGGCTGTTTTCCACTCATCTCCAGATCTCATGCGGATGAGGTTGTAGGCCCCTTTTAGGTCTAATTTCGTGAAGATGGTGGCTCCGGTCAGACGTTCTAGCAATTCTGGAATCAGAGGGAGTGGATAACGATTTTTAACTGTTATTGCGTTTACTGCCCGATAATCAATAATGGGTCGAAGTGTTCCATCTTTGTTAGTTACGAAAAATATGGCAGATGCTATGGGGGAAGATGAAGGAGATATAAAACCTTTCTTTAAGTTTTCGTCAAGATATTCGCGGAGATGTTGTAGTTCTTTTTGTGAAAGTGGAAAAATTTGATTAGTAGGTAACGGTTCACCTTCTTTGAAGTCTATAGGACAATCGAATGGTCGATGTGGTGGAAGGTTTTCTGCATTCTTTAGATTAAATACATCAGAGAAATCACTATATTGTTTCGGCAATAATGGTTCGATATGGTTGATAGCAATGTAAGGAAAGCATGTTTCAGTACAATAGGAGGAGTTAAATGTTAATGTACAAGATTCCCAATTAATAATAGGGTTGTGTTTTTGCAGCCATGGGAAACCAAGTATGATTGGATGTAAGGAAGAGGGTATGATATCATAAGTGATGAACTCTTTGTGGCCATTGTTAGTTATAGTAAGTAGTGGAACTGTGTGGTGTGTGATGGGACCATTTAGATATTGGGACCCGTCAATAACTCTGACAAAGACAGGGGTTGCTTTTTTCACACACGGAATTTTATTTTTTGTTACAACTGATTGAACAATGAAATTGCCATAAGCTCTGGAATCAATTGTGGCTGCTTCCTGGTACTGCATTTGGTGCCACTGTAAAGACAGAGTTAGAATTAATTGAGTATGTTTTTTGTGAGGTGTGGAAGAGTGATTAGGTTCTATCTTACCCTTTCTAGGTCGATTCAGAAGTGGACAAGTTGAAACATCATGCTCCTTGTTACCACAATACATGCATACATTTGCTTGTTTTCTTCGTAGTTTTTCTTCTGTGGAAAGTGGACCTCTTATGGTCCCAATCTCCATTGGTATAGCTGTTGGAGTCGATTTATCTAGATTAGGAGAGAACTGTTTCCTAATGTGAGTATCAGGCTGACATCTTTCATGTCTTCTCTCTCTAAATCTTCTGTCAATGGAGATGGATAATTTGATAAGGCCTTCTAGGGTGTCTGGTAACTCAACCCTAGATAGTTAATCTTTTAGGTATTCGGAAAGCCCCAGACGGAATTGTTTTTTTAGGGAGATAGAATTCCACTGTGAGTCTGTACACCATAATTTAAACTCTGCTATATAATCCTCAACGGCTCTTTTGCCTTGTTTGAGGGAGAGGAGGTTAGTTTCTGCAGTTTGCTGTTTATTGATGTCTTCATATAGGATTGCCATAGCGTGAAATAAATTTTCCAAGGAGTTAAGGATTCGATCATCAGATTCGAAGAACCTATTGGCCCATGCCCGCGGTTCTCCACTCAGGTACGAAATTGTGGTGCAAACTTTGATCTTGTCATTGCTATACGTCCTGGGTTTCATGGCAAATAGGAGTAGGTATGAGTTTCTAAACTCACGAAATTTAGATCTATCCCCAGAGAATGGAATTGGGGGGTTTACTAGTGGTTCTGGTTTTTCAGAGGCTTTGAGTGTCATCAATTCATTTAAAGCTCTTTTCAAAGCAGTGTTTTCAGTTTGAACATCCCTTAATCCCTGTGCTAGGATGTCTACCTTTTGGTTCAGAGATGTTATTTCATTACTCATGGCTAGTGGATCCATAGTGATGAAATTGTTATATTCTTTTTGAGGCTTGATTATTCTGTTATGTTCCTCTATTTATATGTCATAGAATGGATACATATAAGTGTATAATAATGGTTTTGTAGCTATTTGTTGCAAACTCCAAGTCACATTGAATTCAGTGAAGAAGTAACCACACGAATAGCAGAGTTCATATATGAAAATTGATTTGTAAGATTAATCACAAGTAAACTATTAGTTAACTTATGATACACTGTTAATATGAATGATAGTTTAATCCTCAGGAGAGAAGAATTAAAGTCTTGCAATTGAACAGTGAATTGAATGGAACAAGAGAATATGCACAGTCTCTATTTGCAAAATAATGAAATGAAAATTATACTTGCGGTTGCTTTTGTAGATGACAAACGGATTAGTTCAGCAGACACACCCAGCTTGCAAACCGACAAGGAAAATACTATACCCTCGTTCTGTATTAGGTAGTGTTGAAATAAATCCTTTAGAGGAAGCCGTTGAGAATATGAGAGTGGAGTCTTGAATAAGTTTAATGTGGCTGCAGAGAAAGATTCTTTAGCACTCCTGTTTCACAAAGTACACTAATCGAGTGAAACGCTGAGCGGACAGCGTGTGACGTCACTCGGCAGTGTAAAAAACTGACAGGCAAATGGAAGTCCGGTGAAACAGGGAGAGAAGCCGGTAATACCAGTTCAGTAATAAGTTGAGGATTGCTGAGATTGACTTGAAGTTGAAAGTCACAAGTAGACTTTGGTAAAGTTGTTTTGAGATGAGCAGAGGGGAAGTTTAGCAGTGAAATTGTAATCCAATTTGTAGAGGAGTTCTAACAAGCTAACTGTCCCTATACACTCTCAATAATCAAGCAAGGAACATGGATAAAGGAGTGACCTTTATAGATGTTAACAGGAAGTGGTTCAGTTCTTAAAGAGACAGTGGACCATGACAGCAGCCCCCTTTTGTGAGTATTTACATGATGATTTAAAATATTACAGTATATATGTGCATATAGATATATAGCTATAGATATACAACCTCAAGATATTAGCACACCAGAGTCTTTCACTAGACCGATAACTTTTTACTTTCAACTTGTGATACCAGCATTAACATGGGAACGCTATTTATTTACTGTGGGCAAGATTACAAGTTGCGCTGTAAATCTGTTTTTCGCAATTTGCGAAAACACTGCGCGCATTATGTTTTTTTCGCATTTAGGGTTGCACTGGTATTACAAGTTGCAAAATAACTTATTTTGCGCGCGCATTAACCTGCATAATCCAAAAAGCCAGATCGCATGCATGTTCACATATTCCCCCCATAGAAGTCAATGGAGAAGACAAATAGAAAAAATAAAACCCTAATCTGTTGCACAAAGCCCATGACGTATTCTCCATGAAAATGCGAATATTTCATATTGCAAGAATGTTTTGTTAACGGAATATGTTCTATTTATTTCAAAATAAATATTTCTCTATGTATGTGATGATTTTTGGACAGATATATCTATTTATAGCGAGATATGTATATTAATATATATATATATATGTCTAGATCAGTGATGTGCGGTGACTTCAGAGGCTGGTGAGGCAGTGGCTAGGAATCAGATACGCCTTCATTCTTTAGATATCCTTTGTTGAAGAAATAGCAATGCACATGGGCGAGCCAATCGCATGAGGTATCTATATGCAGCCACCAATCAGTAGCTACTGAGCATATTTAGATATGATTTTCAACAAAGGATATCTGATTTTCTTCATTCTTTTGATATCCTTTGTTGAAAATCATATCTAAATATGCTCAGTAGCTACTACTAAGATATGAAAATCAGATATTAGATGTAAATTGGAAAGTTATTTAAAATTGCATGCTCTTTCTAAATCATGTACGCAACCTGCAAGGACTAACGTTACTTTATTATCTTCTCCAGTACATGTGATATACTCTGAGTTTGCTCTATATTCATTTAGATCTAGAGACCCTGACAGGCTAAAAATGATCACTTATCACTTAATAATACTCTGATTCAGAGAATTATTTAGGAAAATAATCATTTTTAACCTGGCAGGATCTCTAGATGTATGTTGTATAATGAATATAGAGCAGCGTATATCACATGTACTGGAGATAATAAACGTCAGTTCTTGCAGGTTGCGTACAGGGTGGGGTACATGAGAAAGAATTATCAATCACTTAAGTTATATCTGACTCAGTTGAGATATTGATATCCTAGAATGATTCAGCCCTCAGTAACCTGATTTTTCTACAATATCAATAAACTGCAGGGTATTATCATGATATAAATACTCTTTTCCATTATACATCTGCTGCGTATCACTGACACACACATACTTTTAACTTACAAATAACCATAATAAAACTTAAGCAACCTCTCTGCATCATTAATAATTCATAGTAAATGCAACTCCCTGATTGGGAAGCATAGACCTGATGAGCTGTTGATTGCTGCTGGGGACATGTAATTTTTGTGTGTAATTAAGTCATTTCATACATGCACTCCCATCCCATCCTTGCTCATCTGTCAGCTGCTTGCACTGGGTGGCACTAGATAGCTTTTCTGCTATTAGTTCTCTTCTCCCATCAATAAAGAAATAAAGTAATAAGAGGCCCATTTTATTGAGGAGGAGCTACCTGCAACGCTTGGGGAGAGGGGACACCCTGCCAGCAGAAGACCTAGTGCCATCTTTATCATTATTCTTTATTACTATTTGTAGATAGTGTGCTTTTGTTATTATCATGGCGGACAGGACAGCTCTAGTGGTGAAAAACCTGCTAAAATGCATTCTTAAGAGGCGGCCTTCAAGGTCTAAGAAATTAGCATATGGACCTCCTAGGTTAAGCTTTCAACTAAGAATACCAAGAGAACAAAGCAAAATTGGTGATAAAAGTAAATTGGAAAATTGTTTAAAATTACATGCCCTATCTGAATCATGAAAGTTTATTTTGGACAAGACTGTCCCTTTAACTGTGCATACCAGAAGATGTAGGGATTTTTTTTAAAGGGACAATAAACACTACATAAATGCTAGATAGAATGATACATTCAAAGAAAAGATAAGTCTGAGAATAACATGTAGATTTATTTTTTAAAGTTTCATTAGCTGTTTAAATATAGACAAAATAAGTGTAAGGTTTAAGTGTCTAATAAAACAATGGGAGTTGCCATTTTGTAACTTAGGTTGCATTCTCTCCTGTGGCCAATTAGGGACAGTTATAAATAGGTCACTAGAGTGTGCAGCCAATGGTTATGTGAAATATAACAGTGGTCTGCACTTCCATTTCTAACAGGAACTGAAAAGCTCACAATTTCAGAATGGAATTTCAGGAAAAGGGGACAAAATAAATAATTAAAGTATATTGCAAATTTGGCTTATATATACAATTTATAATTTTATATTACCATATCAAAGTGTTTAATGTCCCTTTAATTAATTAGTGATATTAAATAAAAAATAATGAATCCTTAGTGCCTCCATGCAGCAAGCTCTTGGTAAGGAAGATTACAGGGATGATCTAGGGCACAAATGTTAGGAAATGTTTCCTGATTGATTGCACTGGAGAAGAGAAGTGGAAAGGATGGCCTAAGCAAACTGTTGCTGACACATGATAGCTCTCCCATTGATATTTTAATGAGCACACACATTATCACATATACTAGTGAAAGTTAGTAACTATAATATAACATGGATATGAATGCTAAGGAAATAGTTAATACTAATGACATTAACAGTGAATCAAGCAGCAATTTACTTCTAAACCTTAACAAAGTGCTTAAAGGGGTTGGAGCTGCAAGGGGTTAATTACAACAGTAACACAGTTATCTATTCAGTTTTACTGTTTTAGTTTATTATAATAGCCATTAGCCACATGCTGGGAGCTATTCACCCTGCCTTACTAATCATATCTTAATCAACAACTTGTAATACCTAATGGAGTCTTATTGATTGTGCAAAATAACCTGCTGTCCATTAACAAATTACACTTCGGTTTTACTGTAGGTTTAACATGCTTTACCATTAGCTGATGGCAACGAAATGGCTGACAAATGCAAGGTCATTTGATAACATTTAAGGTTTTTTATAATTTCTATATACAGATTGCTTTTTGTAATTTAGGGGTTTAGGTGTTGGGTGGAATATTTGGGAAGGAAATCACAAAGGGAATTAGTTGTTTTACTATTGTTTGAGCAACTGGACTCAGCATTTCTGAACATAACTTACTGGTCACAAACAATTCATATGGATATGGATCATAACGATCATTTACAAATTACAAGTAACTTAGAACTTAGCCAATGAATATAATTATATACACGACTACAGTTACACACAGACACAGATAAGTTTAATTTTGATTTGTGTCGTGATGATCACTGTGTCTTAAAAAATACAATCAATTTACAGTCAACATTTCATCTGGATCGTTAGCTTGTTTGATCACAATGTGATCAAACAAGATAACGATCCAGATGAAATGTTGACTTGACTTTCACACTGCAGCCGCAGAATAGATCATTCTATTTTTGCGCCAGTAGTAAGTAGTACAGTACTAGTAGAAGTCAAACTCAGAATTAGTGCTACTGCAACATACAGGGCCAGAGCCAGTACCGTAATAAATATAAATAATCACTAGTCTCAGAGTCAGTCAGTCAGAAATTATGTTGTTATATCTGTGCGTCACACGGTCACTCTCAGTCTCTGACCGACCGTCGTCATCACCTCACCGTCCAGTCCACCAGGCACCAGCCCCAGGCACCACCGCACCTACCTTCAGTTAAACACACCAGGGTCACCGGTCACGGCGTCAACAACTCGACTCAGACTTCACTAGGGACGACACTGACTGACTAATCAGAGTGGCAGACACTGACTGATGAGAGTGAGCACTACTTGCCTCCTGATCGATGACTGTTTGCCTTTATGCCTCTGAATGCAGTGAATGTTTAAGGTAGGTTAGCGTCCCGGTCAGAATTCCACTGCACACGTCACGTCAGTCTGTAATGAGAGAGAGCTCACCAACACGTGACTGCTCATCTCAGTCCGCGACTCTGCACCAGTGTCGGCTCAGCGGCAGCGCCCATGTTCCTACATAAGAGAGCTGGGCGCTGATTGGCTCCGACTCCTCCGAGGCGCTTAGAGAGCAGCCTCTATGGGAGCGATAACAGCGGTATAGCCATTGGCTGGAACAGAGACTTCAGCGCATTAAGCGCCACTGGGGGCAGTCTAGTAGCAGCTGCTTATACGATGACATCCATAATATTGCGCAAACTAGGGGAGGCGAGCTGAACGGCTCACACACAGCCTCTCCTTCTTTACGCAATTAGGCAGCCTTTGAGCTTTATTGTGAAAAATGTTGGCCGAGTCATGATTGGCGGGAGGTGGGGGGTTAGGGGGGGTACATTTAATGCACAAAAAAAATATAAAAACTTTTTTTTTTTAATAACGTTTTTTTTAATTTAATTAAAGTCTTTAAAAAGTGTAATTACACAGAGAGGACAGGTGAGGCGCTGCCCGTCACTGGTCTAGATATCACAAGATCTATATGGGAATATCTCTTTGAAAATCCCTGTGATATATTTTTTATTGTGCATAAGATTGTAATGTGAATTATTTGTATTATCATTTTCATTAAAGGGAGAGTATACACCACTTTTCATATAACTGCATGTAATGGACACTACTATAAAAATTAAGATGCACAGATACTGATATAAATATCCAGCATAAAACTGTTTAAAACTTACTTAGAAGCTCTCAGTTTTGCTCTGTTAAAAAGGTAGTTGGAAAGCCCACTGCGAGTGGGAAATAATACACTCCCCCCTCCCCCTTCTTTTGCATATGAAAAGACCATTTACACAAACAGGAACAAGCTGGAGTAGGTATACGTCGGTATTCTCCTAAAACTTTGGGGCTAGGTTAGGAGTCTGCATATCAGAGCAATGTTATTTAAAAATAAGCAAAACATATATATATATATTTAAAAACTTTATTGGCTATATAAATAGGTACAGTCTTATATACATAAAGCTTTATATATACATATTAGCTTTTAAACAAACTAATTCCAGTCAGGTATAGAATTTGACCACAGCATATGTTGTACTCAAGGTCTTAAAGCCACAGTATAGACAGATGGTATACTTGCACTTGTCTCCAAAGGTAGCGTTTTATCCAGCGTCACTGCTTGTATGATATATCCTCACTCAGCGTTTTCCAGCCATGTCACGTATCAAAAAAGAGGAGTGGTCAAGATCCACAGATGTCCATGAGTGGTTACCGACAAAGTCGGTCATTCCTTATTGGTCAAAGACAAATTCCAGTGATTTATCGCGGCTGTTTGTGCACAGTGAAATGTATAGCTTTTAGTATATTAATATTATATATATGTATATATATATATATATATATATATATATATATATATATATATGTGGTAGGCAAATAGTTATCACAGGCAAATAGCTTCTGCTTAGGCTAATAGTTATATTAGTATTTGTTTCTACTTTAAAAACCATTTGTCTAGGCAAAAGCCTTTTGCCTAATAAGAAGTCAGGCAAAATAGTTTTCAGAGATTCAAATTATCTGCATGTTTTTATTTTCAACTTTCAAAGCACCCTGTGAAATTGGCCTCTGCTCACCAACACGCACCCTGAGAAAGTGGCCCCTGCTCACTAATAGGTTTCAAGGCATTCCCAGAAAATGGCCCCTGCTCACCAAAACACACCCAAGCACCCTTGGAAAGTGGCCCCTGTGTGCCAATAGGCTCCCAGGTACTCTGGGAAAGTGGTTCCTTCTCACCAATAGGCACCCTGGGAAAGTGGCACCTTCTAGCCAAAAGGTTCCCAGACACCATGGGAAAGTGGCCCCTGCTTGCCAATTGGTGCACAGACACCCAGAAAAGTGGCTCCTGCATGCCATTAAGTGCAAAGGCACCCTGAGAAAGTGGTCCCTGCTTGCCAATAGGCTCCCAGGCACCCCAGAAAAGAAACCCCTGCTCACTAAAACTCACACAAGCATCCTGGGAAAGTGACCCATGTACACCATTAGGCACCCCAGGAATGTGACCCCTGCTTGCCAACAGGTGCCCAGACATCCTGGGTAAATGACTCTTGCTCGCCTAATAGGTGCACAGGTACTCAGAGAAAGTGCCCCCTGCTCACTAATATTCTAAGATAGTGGCACCTGCTCACCAAAACACACCCAAGCACCTTGGGAAAGTGACTCCTGCTTGCCAATGGGCCCCCAAGCACCCCGGAAAAGTGTCCCCTGCTCGCCAATAGGCACCTAAACACCTCAGGAAAGTGCAAGCTAATAGGTTCCCAGACACCCTGGAAAAGTTGCCCCTGCTCTCCAAAAGACACACAGGCACCCTGAGAAAGTTGCCCCTGCTCTCCAAAAGACACACAGGCACCCTGAGAAAGTTGCCCCTGCTCTCCAAAAGGCACACAGGCACCCTGAGAAAGTGGCCCCTGCTCTCCCAATAAGTGCACATGCACCCCAGAAAAGTGGCCCTGCTTGCCAATAGGCACCCAGGCACCATGGGAAAATTGCCCCTGCTAATCAATAGGAGCCCAGGCACCCTGGTAAAAGGGCCCCTACCTGTCAATAGGCTCCCAGGCACCCCAGGAAAGTGGCCTCTGCTGAGCGAAACACACCCAAGCACCCTGAGAACGTGGCCTCAGGTACTCTGGGAAAGTGGCACCTGCCTGCTTATAGGCAGTGACAGTGGCTCTGCTTACCAATAGATGCCCAGATAACCCAGAAAAGTGACCCCTGTTCACCAATATGCACACAGGGAAAATGCTCACTAATAGGTACCCAAGCACCCCTGGAAAGTGGACCCTGCTTACCAATAGTTGTCCATGCACCCCAGGTATGTGACCCCTGCTCCCCAATAGGCATCCCAGGAAAATGGCCCCTGCTAGCCAATAGTTGCCCAAACACCCTTTGAAAGTGGCTACTTCTCGCCAAATAGTAACATAGTAGATGAGGTTAAAAAAAGACCATTGAGTTCAACCTATACAAATCTAAAATATATACAAAAAGCTCCAGTTAAGCTTAAATAATCCCACTAAAAGGCGACCCATTTAATACTAGCAATCATATCCATGAATTTTGTTTATAGACAGAAATGTTTCCAAATAATTTTTAAATGTATCTAGGGTATTGGCATTCACTACCTCCTATGGTAATGAGTTCCAAAATTTTATTGCTCTTACAGTGAAAAAACGTTTCCATTGCAGGAGATTAAATCTCCTTTCCTCCAACCTTAAGCTGTGACCTCTGGTAACAAACAATTTTCTTGGAATAAACAGCGATTCTGCCATCTCTGTATATGGGCCTTGAATATATTTATATAAAGTAATCATGTCACCTCTTAAGCGCCTTTTTTCTAAAGAAAACAGACCCAGTTTGGCTAACCAGGCACCCTGAGAAAGTGGCCCCTGCTCACTAATTGGTTCTCAGGCATTCCCAGAAAGTGGCACCTGCTCACCAAAACACACCCAACAATCTTGGAAAGTGGCCCCCGTCTGGCCAATAGGCTCCCAGGCACCCTGGGAAAGTGGTTCCTGCTCACCAATAGGCACACTGGGAAAGTGGCCCCTGCTAGCCAATAGGTTCCCAGACACCCTGGGAAAGTGACCCTTGCTTGCCAATTGGTGCACAGGCACCCTAAGAAAGTGGCCGCTTCTTGATAATAACATTTCAGTCACCCTGGAAAAGTGGCCCCTGCTCACTAATAGGCACCCAAGCATAATGGGAAAGTGACCCTGTTAGCCAATAGTAGCCCAGCCAAGTGCCCCTGCTTGCCAATTGCTACCTAGAAACCCAAAAGAAAAGTCCCCCCCCCTTACTAATTGGTGCACAGGCACACTCGGAAAGTGGCCAGGGCTTGATTAGCCTACCAGGATACCAGGAGATTTCCCGGTGGGCTGCAGCAGCTCGGGCTGGAAAGCTACAATTTAAATAGGTGATTAATGGATGCAATTGGGTTGTAGGGTTGCTATATAACAACAATCTGACTTTATTATTTAATACAAAGTAATATAATTTAACCTCTTAAGGACATATGACGGAATTTTTCCGTCATAAAACAATTGAGCAAACTGAAAGCTGTGTCCTTAAAGGGTTAATTCTGAAAAAAGTATTGTGGAAGGAGGGTCCCAGTTATCCCCTTTGAGAAAAATGGGGCATGTGTATTCTACCGACTCAATGGAAAATAGGGCTGGTCTTCATATGTTTCCAGGGCTGCATTTTATTCCCAGTCTGGCCCTGAAAGTGGCTCTGCACATCAATAGGCACCCTGGCAACCCAGGAAAGTGGGGCATCTACAAGCAAGCAGGGGACACTTCCAATCTGCTTTGATGTGTATTGGTGAGCAGGGACCATTTTCTTTGAGGGTACCTACCAGGTTGCCTGTGAGCCTGTTGACAATCATGGGACACTTTCCTGGGTTGCTTGGGCACATATTGGTGAGCAGGGGCCACTGTCCTTGAGGGTACCTAGGTGGCTATTGGCAAGCAGGGAATACTTTTCTGGGGTGTCTGGGCACCTGTTGGTGAGCAGGGCCACTGTCACTGTATATTAGCAAGCAGGAGCCACTTTCCTAGAGTACTTTCCTAGAGTACCTGGGTTTCTATTGGCAAGCAGGGGCCACTTTCCCAGAGTGCCTCTGCATGTATTGGATGAGCAGGGGCCACTTTTCCTTGAGGATTTCTAGGTGGTATTTGAAGGGGCCAGTTTCCCTGGGTGCCTAGGCACCTATTGGCAGGGGCCATTATCTCTGGGGTTCCTGGGTACGTATTGGAGAAAAGGGGCTACTTTCCTTGAGTGTTCCAAGATGACTATTGCCAAGCAGGGCCCACTTTCCTGGGGATCCTGGGCACCTGTTTACAAGCTGGGGCCATATTCCCCCAATGCTTATTGGTAAACAGGGGACACTTTCTTTGAGGGTTCCCAAATGGCTATTGGTGAGCTGGGGCCACTTCTTTTAGGTGACTGGGCATATATTAGCCAGCATGTTCCACTTTCCTGGGGTGACTGGATTAATAAACAGGGGCCACTTTCCTGCAATGCCTGGGCACATATTGGTGAACTGGGGCCACTTTCCCAGAGTGCCTGGGCATATATTGCTGAGCATGAAGCCATTTTCCTTGAGGGTAACTAGGTCACTATTATTGAGCAGCTGGCACTTTCCTGTATTGCCTAGGCTCCCATTGACAAGCTGGGGCCACTTTCCTAGAGTGCCTGGGCATCTATTGGCAAGCAAGGTCTACTTTTCCGAGGTGTCTGGGCATGTATTGGTGAGCAGGGAACACTTTCCAGGAGTATCTCGGTATCTAATGGTGAGCAGGAGCCCCTTTCCTGGGGTACCTAGGTGCATATTATCGAGCAAGGGACACTTTCCAGGAGTACCTGGGGACCTATTGGTGAGCAGGGGCCACTATCACCAGCTATAAGCAAACATTGAGAAATTCACTACTGGGAGATAGCTGTTAATTGGTGGCTACACACATTTGTCTTTTGTCATTTGCTCACCAGATGTGTTCAGCTATGCGTTAAATCATTTTGCAGGGGTTAAACCAGTTTATATGAAACGAACAGTGCAATATTCAAATTGCCCTAACAGAGTATTTTCTTTTTGCTCTGTTATAGCCTTTAATGCAGGTTAAATCATTAAGCTCCTCACCACCTCCCTTACTCTCAAGCACATAACTGGCATAGGAAGAATAACTTTACAGTGAGTACCAACATAAGCAAGCAAGGGTTAAATGATTAACTCTTCAGTATCTGTATAGCAGGACACTACAAAGCACACTAGTTTGTATAGATGTTACACAGCCTGATATTAGACAGATATTACCACAGTATGTTTAACCTGCTAATTGCTGTCTTGTGGTGCTGAGAACAATAAATGCAGATATGTTAAGGACTTGCTAAGACACTATTGAAAGTTTCACATACAGGTGGCATTTTATTAGTTAAATAGACATGAAACCCAATTTTTATCTTTCATGATTCAGATAGAGAATAGAATTTTAAACAACTTTCTAATTTACTTCTATTATCTTATTTGTTTCATTCTCTTGGTATCATTTGTTGAAGGAGCAGCAATGCACTAATGGTTTCTAACTGAACTCATGGGTGAGCCAATCACATTCTGGAAGAGCCGTGGAAAGAAGAGGATGTTCCGCTCCGGATGTCTTGAAGATGGAGCCACTCCGCGTCGGAAGGATGAAGATAGAAGATGCCTTCTGGATGAAGACTTCTGCCCGTCTGGAGGACCACTTCTTGCCGCTTGGATGAAGACTTCTTCCGGCTTCGTTGAGGACTTCTTGCCGCTTGGATGAAGACTTCTCCTGGCTTCGTTGAGGACTTCTTGCCGCTTGGATGAAGACTTCTTCCGGCTTCGTTGAGGATGGATGTCCAGTCTTCAAAAACTGTAAGTGGATCTTCGGGGGTTAGTGTTAGGTTTTTTTTAAGGGTTTATTGGGTGGGTTTTATTTTTAGCTTTGGGTTTGGGCAGAAAAAGAGCTAAATTCCCTTTTAAAGGGCCACTAAACCCAAAATCTTTCTTTCATGATTCAGATAGAACATACAAATTTAAACAACATTACAATTTATTTCTATTATTTATTTTGCTTCATTTTTTCGATATCCTTATTTGAAGAAAAAGCAATGCACATGGGTGAGCCAATCACATGAGGCTTCTATGTGCAGCAACCAATCAGCAGCTACTGAGCATATCTAGATATGCTTTTCAGCAAAGAATATCAAGAGAATAAAACAAATTAGATAACAGAAGTAAATTAGAAATATGTTTAAAATTGCAATCTCTTTCTAAATCATGAAAGAAAAAAATGTGGGTTTCATGTCCTTTTAAGGGCAATGCCCATGCAAATGCTCTTTTCAGGGCAATGGGGAGCTTCATTTTTTTAGATAGGATTTTATTTGGGGGGTTTGGTTGTGTGGGTGGTGGGTTTTACTGTTGGGGGGTTGTTTGTATTATTTTTATACAGGTAAAAGAGCTGATTTCTTTGGGGCAATGACCAGCAAAAGGCCCTTTTAAGGGCCATTGGTAGTTTATTGTAGGCTAGGGTTTTTTTTATTTTGGGGGGCTTTTTTATTTTTATAGGGCTATTAGATAGGTGTAATTAGTTTAAATATTTGATCATTTCTTTTTTATTTTGTGTAATTTAGTGTTTTTTTTTTTTTTTGTAATTTAGTTATG
The DNA here is from genome assembly GCF_027579735.1 of Bombina bombina. Taxonomy (NCBI): domain Eukaryota; kingdom Metazoa; phylum Chordata; class Amphibia; order Anura; family Bombinatoridae; genus Bombina; species Bombina bombina. Next base: position 131,831,949 of record NC_069509.1, on the reverse strand, counting down.
TGTTAGTGTAACTCAGGTTAGGTTTTATTTTACAGGTAAATGTGTATTTATTTTAACTAGGTAGTTAGTAAATAGTTTATAACTATTTACTAACTAGTCCACCTAGTTAAAATAAATACAAACTTGCCTGTGAAATAAAAATAAAACCTAAGATAGATACAATGTAACTATTAGTTATATTGTAGCTAGCTTAGGGTTTATTTTACAGGTAAGTATTTAGTTTTAAATAGGAATTAGTTAGGTAATGATAATTATTTTTATTTAGATTTATTTTAATTATATTAAAGTTAGTGGGTGTTAGACTTAGGGTTAGGGTTAGACTTAGGGTTAGGTTTAGGGGTTAATAACTTTAGTATAGTGGCAGTTGGGACGGCAGATTTGGGGTTAATAAGTGTAATGTAGGTGACAGCGATGTTAGGGATGGCAGATTAGGGGTTAATAAGTGTAGGTAGGTGGCGGCGACATTGGGGGCGGCAGATTAGGGGTTAATAAGTGTAATGTAGGTGGCGGCGTTGTCGGGGCGGCAGATTAGGGGTGTTTAGACTCAGGGTTTATGTTAGGGTGTTAGGGTGTTAGGTGTAAACATAAATTTCCTTTCCCCATAGGAATCAATGGGGCTGCGTTACGGAGCTTTATGTAAACCTGTAATAGCAGCGCTATAGGGAGGTGAGCGGTGGAAATAACTTGCAAGTTAGTACCGAGCCGTTCATAACGCAAAACTCGTAATCTAGCCGTTTATATTAAATTTACAATATCTCTATCTTAAAATAAATAAAAACTTATCTGTAAAATTAAAAAACCTAAGTTTAAACTATAAATTAACCTAACATAACTAATATACTAAACTATTATACTAAAATTTAAATAACTACCAATTAAAAAACTAAATTACACATAAAAAAAAACTATCACTACTAAAAATATTTAAGTCTAAAATTACAAAAAATAAAAAATACTAAATTACGAAAAATAACAAAATTTTCAAAAATAAAAACAATTACACCTAATCTAATAGCCCTATAAAAATAAAAAAAAACCTCAAAATAAAAAAACCCTAGCCTACAATAAACTACCAATAGCCCTTAAAAGGGCCTTTTGTAGGGCATTGCCCTAAAGAAATCAGCTCTTTTACCTGGCAACAAATACAAAGACCCCCCAACAGTAAAACCCACCACCCAACCAACCCCCCAAAATAAAAAACCTAATTCTAACAAAAACCTAAGTTACCCATTGCCCTGAAAAGGGCATTTGTATGGGCATTGCCCTTAAAAGGGCATTCAGCTCTTTTACATTGCCCTGAAAAGCTCTTTTACCTAAAGCCCAAAACTTCATCCAGGCGGTGAGAAGTCTTCATCCAGGCGGCGTCTTCTATCTTCATTCCGGCGGCGTGGAGCGGATCCATCCTTGAAGACATCTGGCACGGAGCGTCCTCTTCACCGCCATACACTGGATCTTCAATGCAAGGGAGCCTTTTCAAAATGGGGTCCCTTGCATTCCTATTGGCTGATTTGATTCTTGAAATTCAAATCAGCCAATAGGATGAGAGCTTCTGAAATCCTATTTGGCTGTTCAAATCAGCCAATAGGATGAGAGCTACTGAAATTCTATTGGCTGATTTGAATAGCCAATAGAATTTCTCATTTTTTTTAGTAGTGTTTTTTTTAATGTGTAATTTTAATTGGTAGTTATTTTAATTTTAGTATAATAGTTATGTTAGGTTAATTGTTAGTTTAAACTTAGTTTTTTTTAATTTCACAGGTAAGTTTTTATTTATTTTAAGATAGGGATATTGTAATTTTAATTTAATTTAAAGTTAGGGGGTGATAGGTTTAGGGGTTAATAGTTTAACTTATCAGTGGCGATGTGGGGGGCTGGCGGTTTAGGGGTTAATAGGTTTATTTAGTAGTGTCGATATGGGGGGCTGGCGGTTTAGGGGTTAATAGGTTTAGTTAGTGGCGGCGGTGTCGGGGCGCGGCAGAATAGGGGTTAATAAATTTATTATAGTGGTGGGGATGTGGGAGGGCGGCAGATTAGTGGTTAATAAGTTTTAAATAGTGTTTGCGATGTGGGAGGGTAGCGGTTTAAAGGTTAATAGGTAGTTTATGGGAGTTAGCTTACTTTTATTACAGTTTAGTTATGAGTTTTGTGAAACATTTTTGATACACAAAATCCATAGCTACTGCTTTCAGATGGTGGTATAGATTGTGTCGATATAGGCTGTAACGCAAGCATTTTTAAAACCGTAACACACAACTCGTAATCTAGGTGTATGTTTTTATTTTTGCTTGCTGCAGTGATTGATAGCAATGGGTTAATAGACCTAGAATTGCCCCAGTAAATCTGGGGCAATTTTTTTTGTATGGTGTGTGAATTTGAGTCCGAATACAGCAAAGCCTCAGTATAAATAAAATTACGTTTAGTGCAATAAAAACAGCAGTCACATCGAATTTTCTAATGTTCTGCATTGTAGGTCATACTTTAGTCATAACAGTAAACTTTGACTTATTATGGTCATCAATGTAAAATGCAGTCTTTATTTTAAGCAATTTTCTAATTTGCTCCTATTATCAATTTTTATTTGTTCTTATGGTATCTTTATTTGAATAGCAGGAATGTAAGGCTTAGGATACGGACCATTTTTGGTAGCACCTGGATAAATGTAGCCACCAATCAGCAAGCGCTACCCAGGGTCTGAACCAAAAATGGTCCGGCTTACATTACTGCTTTTTCAAATAAAGATACAGAGAAAACAAAAAAAATGATAATAGGAGTAAATTAGAAAGTTGCTTAAAATTGCTTGCTCTATCTGAATGATGAAGGAGAAAATGTGGGTTTCATATCCCTTTAATAATATAAAATATAGAATAAGCTGTGAAGAGACGTAGATATAACTATTCACTATAGTTTTTAAATCAGATAAATATAGATTCCATCATTTACAAACTGTAAGTATCTCTATATTACAACAATTCTCCCAATTACCCCAGATCCTGGGACTGTGGAACTGTCACAAGCTAGTATTCAGTCCCACAATCCTTTTCAGTGTTATGCTTTTCACTGAAAGAATTCTAGAGTAGAGTTAGAAGGTATGTTCTGATTTTTCTAGTAATTTATAACCACGCAAGCTTTATCCCTGTTAACAAATACATTCCAGACCTGACCTTTAAAGGGACAGGAAACCCAAACGTTTTATTATATGATTCAGATTGAGTATACAATGTTTAAACAACTTTCCAATTGACTCCTATTATCAAATTTGCTTCATTCTCTTGATATCCTGTGTTGAAGGAAAAGAAATTAAGTACTGGGAGCTAGCTGCACACAATGGATGAGCCATGTATGTGCAGTTCCAATTAGCAGCTAGCTCTTAGTAGTGCATTGCTGTTCCTGAGCCTACCTAGTTATGCTTTTCAACAAAGGATATAAAAAGAACAAAGCAAATTAGATCAAATGGAAAATTGTTTTAAAGGGATATGAAACCCAAAAATGTACTTTTGTGATTCAGAATTTTTGAAAAGTTTGCAATTTACTTCTATTATCAAATTTGCTTAGTTCCCATGATATTGTGTGTTGAAGAGATACCTAGGTAGGCGTCTGGAGCACTAAATGGCAGGAAATAGTGCTGCCGTCTAGTGCTTCTGCAAATGGATAACATTCTTGCAAAACTGCTGCCATATAGTGCTCCAGAAATGGGCTGGACCCTAAGCTTACGTCCCTGCTTTTCAACAAAAGATACCAAGAGAACAAAGAGGAAATGGTAATAGAAGTTATTTAGAAAGTTGTTTAAAATGGCATGTTCTATCTGAATCATGAACTTAAAAATGTAGGTTTCATAGTCCTTTTAAGGGCCACAAGTGGAGCGCTAAATATCGATTTCACAAGAGAGCGCTTCCATAGGCTCCAATGGGAACCTCGTTTTGATGTCCGATGAGACGGCATCAGAACCTAAGCGCAGCAAAAGGGGTAAGTAGCGCAGCGATGGCGGCAATATAAGTATCTATGTATAATATATATGTGTATAAACATATGAACACATAAATATATAGCTATATAAACATATACGTATATACTTACTAGGAACACATAAATATATATCTATATAAACATATACTGTACATATATACTTACTAGGAACACATAAATATATATCTATATAAACATATACGTATATACTTACTAGGAACACATAAATATATATCTATATAAACATATACTGTACATATATACTTACTAGGAACACATAAATATATATCTATATAAACATATACTGTACATATATACTTACTAGGAACACATAAATATATATCTATATAAACATATACTGTACATATATACTTACTAGGAACACATAAATATATAGCTATATAAACATATACGTATATACTTACTAGGAACACATAAATATATATCTATATAAACATATACTGTACATATATACTTACTAGGAACACACAGTTCAGATAGACCATAATGTAAAGGCACTTTTCAGTGCTGTTTTTTTCTAACACCCCACTCCAAATACTCCCCAAATACTGCCTAGTGCAGTTATTTTATTAAAAAATAAAGATGTTTCTACACTACACTGTATTCTGGGGGTATTTGGAGCACATTTGTGAAATTAACCAGAGATCTGATCTCTGTTTAATTTTATAAGTGCTAATTGCTACAGGGAGCTCACGGTAACCATAACCAGCCACTGACTGGTTAATTATCTCGTGCCCACAAACGGGCGCGCAATAATTTAGTGCTCCACTTGTAATCTGGTCCAAAATTGTTTAATTTTAACATTACTGTCCCTTTAAAACCAAGGGTGCATTTCTCCATATGTCTCAGGTGAGATTATCTGAAAATGTCTGTCAGTGGAATTTTTTAAAGGCAAATTTGATAACTGTGCATCTCTCAGTGGCTTAACATGTATGCAAAAGGTAAACACATAGGGGTATATTTATTAATGTGCGAGCGGACATGATACATTGTAGCATATTATGTCCGCCGCACATCGATAAATGCCGACAGCATACGCTGTTGGCATTTATCATTGCACCAGCAGTTCTTGTGAACTGCTTGTGCAATGCCGCCCCCTGCAGATTCGAGGCCATTCGGCCGCTAGCAGGGGGTGTCAATCAATCCGATCGTATACGATTGGGTTGATTTCTGTCCGCAGCCTCAGAGCAGGCAGACAAGTTATAGAGCAGCGGTCTTTAGAAGGCTCGCCGGAAACAAGGGGCATCAAGCCCCGTGCGCAATGTCGGATCATTTCCGACAGGCCTTTCATAAATAGACCCCTGTGTCTGAATCATGTAAGAAAAATGTGGGGTATCAAAGAGTTTTCCTTTTAAAAAGAAATCATATTAAATAGTTTCTAGAATCTGTAGGACATATAAGCTACATTAATGACATTTTTTTCACCATCACTTTAAACTGTGTCAATAGTAGACACAAAATAAATATGGTTATATTTTAATTAATACATCTGAAACACAACCAAACATCTGCTTAAGCGGAACAGCATAGATGTTGTTTAAATCATTTTAATTGACTTTAAGTAAACCCAAATTTACTGGGATATAAAAAAAAGGATATAACGACTAAATAGTTACAGATATTAACAAACAAAAAATCATATTAAAAGAATCTTGATTTTTTTTTCCCAAGACAAATATAGGGCTAGATCTCAAATCTGTCACAGATCTCAAATTTGTGACAGAGCCTGTAATTACCAGAATCCTTACTGCAAACAAGCGAGTAATCAAAATCTAATGTCTACAGTTATTATTATTATTCTTTATTTATAAAGCGCCAACAGATTCTGCAGCGCTGTTCATAGGTAACAAAGATAAAAGGACAGTACAATATGAGACACCAGACAAAATTTAACAAACAAATACAGGAGGAATTGGGAGCCCTGTTCCTGTGGGAACTTACAATCTAAATGGGTGGGAGGGTGAGAAACAGGAGGTGGGGACTGCAAAGGTGGGAATGATGTTAGTGTGAAGTTAGATGAGGGCAACTATTAGGCAAGTGGAATTCATTTGTTACTGATTTGGCTATAGGCTTCCCTGAACAAGAAGGTCTTTAGGGAGTGTTTAAAGGAGGAGAGGTTGGGGGAAAGTCTGCCAGCTCAAGGAAGTGCGTTCCAGAGGGTTGGTGCCGCACGAGAGAAGTCCTGTAGTCTAGCATGAGAGGAGGTGATGGTAGAAGAGGCAAGGAGTAGATCGTTGTTGGGTCTTAGGGGACGGGCTGGAGTATATTTGTTGATGAGTGAGGATAGGTATGGGGGGGCTGCATTGGTAAGGGCTTTGTAGGTGAGAGTGAGAATTTTGAATTTAATTCTGCTGTGAATGGGGAGCCAGTGAAGGGACTCACAGAGGGGTGCGGCAGATACAGAGCGTTGGGAGAGGTGGATTAGCCTAGCAGAGGCATTTAGGATGGATTGAAGGGGGGAGAGGCGGGAGAGAGGAATGCCAATTAGTAGGTTGTTACAGTAGTCAAGCCGGGAAATTACTAAGGAATGGATTAGCTGTTTAGTAGTTTCAGAACTCAGAAAAGGATGAATTTTGGAGATATTGCGTAGGTGGTTGCGACAGGATGAAGAGAGCGATTGGATGTGGGGTATGAAGGACAGATTGGAGTCGAGTGTAACTGCTAGGCAATGGACTTGGGGTGATGGGGAGATAGTGGTGTCACCGACAGTGATACTAAAGTTAGAAACTGGAGTAGAATTAGTTGGGGGGATTAGAAGAAGCTCAGTCTTGGACATGTTGATTTTTAGGTGGTGAGAGGCCATCCAGGAAGAAATGCCAGATAAGCAGTCGCTGATGTGGCAAAGGACAGAAGGAAAGAGTGCAGGGGTGGATAGGTAGATCTGAGTATCATCAGCATAGAGGTGATAGTTGAAGCCATAGCTACTGATAAGTTTACCCAGTGAGGAAGTATAAATAGAGAAGAGTAGAGGGCCTAGAACAGAGCCTTGAGGTACTCCAACAGACAGAGGCAGTGGAGAGGATGAGTCACCAGCAAATGAGACAGAAAAGAACCTATTAGAGAGATAAGAATGGATCCAGGAGAGGGCAATGTCACAGAGCCCAAGGGAGCTGAGAGTCCGTAGGAGGAGGGGATGGTCAACAGTGTCAAAGGCAGCAGACAGGTCAAGTAAGATAAGTATAGAATAGTGGCCATTGTTTTTAGCAGAAAGAAGATCGTTAGTAACCTTGGTGAGGGCAGTCTCGGTTGAGTGTTGGGGACGGAAGCCAGATTGCAGGGGGTCAAGCAATGAGTTGGAGGATAGGAAGTGTGTTAGACGATCAAAAACTAGTTTTTCCAGGACTTTAGAAGCTAGCGGAAGTAGTGATATGGGGCGGTAGTTTGCAGGAGAATTGGGGTCGAGGGAGGGTTTTTTGAAGATGGGGGTGACCTTTGCATGTTTGAAGGATTATGGAAATGAACCAGTAGTAAGGGATTGGTTGAATATGTGAGTTCAGAAGAAATTGCATTTCTTATTGTTTGTTAGGTAAACGCAGTTTATGCCAACGTTATATTCCTGACACTTTCTTTTTTACCTGTCAACGTTTATGCAGAATTTTTTTTCAAATGTTTTTTTCTTGATCTGGGGTTAAAGGGACACTCAAGTCAAAATAAACTGTTATGATTCAAAAAAGAGCAGCGGTTTTAGGACACTTTCCAATTTGCTTCCATTATCAAATTGAGCACACTCTTGTTAAATTCACACTTTCTGGAGAACAATATGCTACTGAGCGTGTGCACAAGCTCACAGGGTATACGTATACTAGTCTGTCATTGGCTGATGTAAAATGGGACAGAGGGACAGAAAATGAGAGAAAAAATAAATTTGCCAGAAAAAATATCTACTGCTTATTTGAAATTCAGATTTAAGGGGCACTAAACCCAATTTTTTTCTTTCATGATTCAGATAGAGCATACAATTTTAAGCAACTTTTTAATTTACTCCTATTATCAATTTTTCGTCATTCTCTTGGTATCTTTATTTGAAAAAGCAGGAATCTATGCTAAGGAGCTGGACCATTTTTGGTTCAGCACCCTGGATAGCGCTTGCTGATTGATGGCTACATTTCGGCACCAATCAGCAAGTGCAGCGGTTTTAGGACACTTTCCAATTTGCTTCCATTATCAAATTGAGCACACTCTTGTTAAATTCACACTTTCTGGAGAACAATATGCTACTGAGCGTGTGCACAAGCTCACAGGGTATACGTATACTAGTCTGTCATTGGCTGATGTAAAATGGGACAGAGGGACAGAAAATGAGAGAAAAAATAAATTTGCCAGAAAAAATATCTACTGCTTATTTGAAATTCAGATTTAAGGGGCACTAAACCCAATTTTTTTCTTTCATGATTCAGATAGAGCATACAATTTTAAGCAACTTTTTAATTTACTCCTATTATCAATTTTTCGTCATTCTCTTGGTATCTTTATTTGAAAAAGCAGGAATCTATGCTAAGGAGCTGGACCATTTTTGGTTCAGCACCCTGGATAGCGCTTGCTGATTGATGGCTACATTTCGGCACCAATCAGCAAGTGCTACCCAGGTTCTGAACCAAAAATGGGCCGACTCCTAAGCTTCCATTCTTGCTTTTCAAATAAAGATACAAAGAGAATTAAGAAAATTGATAATAGGAGTAAATTAGAAAGTTGCATAAAATTGCATGCTCTATCTGAATCATGAAAGAAAAAAAAATGGGTTTAGTATCCCTTTAAGTATTATTGCATTGTCTTTTTATTATGCACTTGTTAATTATGCAATCTACTGCATTGTGTACTCCTTTAAGCTCTAACACCAGTCGGAAAATAGGTGTAAACTTAGTACAGATGGATTTATTTAAATTATCCACCACACCAAGTTAAAGGGATATGAAACCCAGCATTGTTCTTTCATGATTCAGATAGAGCATGAGATTTTAAACAACTTTCTAATTTACTTCTATGATTCCTTGTTCTCTTGTTATCTTTTGTTAAAAGGCAGGGACGTAAGCTTAGGAGCTGGCCAATTTCTGGAGCACTATATGACAGCAGTTTTGCTTGAATCCTAAAAGATAGAAGCAAAGCACAACTTAGATTCAAAGGTTTTCTTTCTTTATAGATATCGCTTCTCACACACTGTGGTTATTCACTCACATAAATACCGAGAACACAAGCAATACGTGTAAGCATGTGCATGTCTCTACATGACAGGAAATAGTGCTGCCATCTAGTGCTCTTGATAATGTATAACATTAGTACTGCATGACAGGAAATAGTGCTGCCCTCTAGTGCTCTTGCTAATGTATAACATTAGTACTGCATGACAGGAAATAGTGCTGCCATCTAGTGCTCTTGTTAATGTATAACATTCATACTGCATGACAGGAAATAGTGCTGCCCTCTAGTGCTCTTGGTAATGTATAACATTAGTACTGCATGACAGGAAATAGTGCTGCCCTCTAGTGCTCCTGCTAATGTATAACATTAGTACTGCATGACAGGAAATAGTGCTGCCATCTAGTGCTCTTGCTAATGTATAACATTAGTACTACATGACAGGAAATAGTGCTGCCCTCTAGTGCTCTTGCTAATGTATAACATTAGTACTACATGACAGGAAATAGTGCTGCCATCTAGTGCTCTTGCTAATGTACAACATTAGTACTACATGACAGGAAATAGTGCTGCCTTCTAGTGCTCTTGCTAATGTATAACATTAGTACTACATGACAGGAAATAGTGCTGCCATCTAGTGCTCTTGCTAATGTATAACATTAGTACTACATGACAGGAAATAGTGCTGCCATCTAGTGCTCTTGCTAATGTATAACATTAGTACTACATGACAGGAAATAGTGCTGCCATCTAGTGCTCTTGCTAATGTATAACATTAGTACTGCATGACAGGAAAGAGTGCTGCCATCTAGTGCTCTTGATAATGTATAACATTAGTACTGCATGACAGGAAATAGTGCTGCCATCTAGTGCTCTTGCTAATGTATAACATTAGTACTGCATGACAGGAAATAGTGCTGCCCTCTAGTGCTCTTGCTAATGTATAACATTAGTACTGCATGACAGGAAATAGTGCTGCCATCTAGTGCTCTTGTTAATGTATAACATTCGTACTGCATGACAGGAAATAGTGCTGCCCTCTAGTGCTCTTGGTAATGTATAACATTAGTACTGCATGACAGGAAATATTGCTGCCCTCTAGTGCTCTTGCTAATGTATAACATTAGTACTGCATGACAGGAAGTAGTGCTGCCAGCTAGTGCTCTTGCTAATGTATAACATTAGTACTACATGACAGGAAATAGTGCTGCCATCTAGTACTCTTGTTAATGTATAACATTAGTACTGCATGACAGGAAATAGTGCTGCCATCTAGTGCCCTTGCTAATGTATAACATTACTGCATGACAGGAAATAGTGCTGCCATCTAGTGCTCTTGCTAATGTATAACATTAGTACTGCATGACAGGAAATAGTGCTGCCATCTAGTGCTCTTGCTAATGTATAACATTAGTACTGCATGACAGGAAATAGTGCTGCCATCTAGTGCTCTTGCTAATGTATAACATTAGTACTGCATGACGGAAAATAGTACTGCCATCTAGTGCTCTTGCTAATGTATAACATTAGTACTGCATGACAGGAAATAGTGCTGCCCTCTAGTGCTCTTGCTAATGTATAACATTAGTACTGCATGACAGGAAATAGTGCTGCCATCTAGTGCTCTTGCTAATGTATAACATTAGTACTGCATGACAGGAAATAGTGCTGTCCTCTATTGCTCTTGCTAATGTATAACATTAGTACTGCATGACAGGAAATAGTGCTGTCCTCTAGTGCTCTTGCTAATGTATAACATTAGTACTGCATGACAGGCAGTAGTGCTGCCATCTAGTGCCCTTGCTAATGTATAACATTACTGCATGACAGGAAATAGTGCTGCCAGCTAGTGCTCTTGCTAATGTATAACATTAGTACTGCATGACAGGAAATAGTGCTGCCATCTAGTGCTCTTGCTAATGTATAACATTAGTACTGCATGACAGGAAATAGTGCTGCCATCTAGTGCTCCTGTTAATGTATAACATTAGTACCACATGACAGGAAATAGTGCTGCCATTTAGTGTTCTTGCTAATGTATAACATTAGTACTGCATGACAGGAAATAGTGCTGCCATCTAGTGCTCTTGCTAATGTATAACATTAGTACTGCATGACAGGAAATAGTGCTGCCATCTAGTGCTCTTGCTAATGTATAACATTAGTACTGCATGACAGGAAATAGTGCTGCCATCTAGTGCTCTTGTTAATGTATAACATTAGTACTACATGACAGGAAATAGTGCTGCCATCTAGTGCTCTTGTTAATGTATAACATTAGTACTGCATGACAGGAAATAGTGCTGCCATCTAGTGCTCTTGTTAATGTATAACATTAGTACTGCATGACAGGAGATTGTGCTGCCATCTAGTGCTCTTGCTAATGTATAACATTAGTACTACATGACAGGAAATAGTGCTGCCCTCTAGTGCTCTTGGTAATGTATAACATTAGTACTACACGACAGGAAATAGTGCTGCCATCTAGTGCTCTTGCTAATGTATAACATTAGTACTGCATGACAGGAAATAGTGCTGCCATCTAGTGCTCTTGCTAATGTATAACATTAGTACTGCATGACAGCAAATAGTGCTGAATACACGTGCACTCTCCTGAACTTACCGTACTGCTTTTCAAGAAAGGATAACAAGAAAACTAAGAGAATTAGAAGTAAATTGGAAATGTGTTTAAAATTGTATGCTCCATCTGAATCATGAAAAAAAATATTTGGGTTATATGTCTCTTTAAAGGGACACTGAACCAAATTTGTTACTTTCGTGATTCAGATAGAGCAGGCAATTTTAAGCAACGTTCTAATTTATTCCTATTATCAATTTTTCTTCATTCTCTTGGTATCTTTATTTGAAAAAGAAGGCATCTAAGCTTTTTTTTGGTTTAAAACTCTGGACAGCACTTGTTTATTGGTGGATGAATTTATCCGCCAATCAGCAAGAACAACCCAGGTTGTTCACAAAAAATGGGCCGGCATTTAAACTTACATTCTTGCATTTCAAATAAAGATACTAAGAGAATGAAGAAAATTTGATAATAGGAGTAAATTAGAAAGTTGCTTAAAATGTCATGCTCTATCTGAATCACAAAAGAAAAAATTTGGGTTCAGTGTCCCTTTAAAGATACAGCAGCAATCCACACAACCAAAGAGGGTTGGGAAGTTGATGCCATTGACACATGAGATGCACGAAGCCAAGGATTATGAGTAACATTGTTTGAAACACGTATTGGGCTAGATTACAAGTGGAGAGCTAATAAAAAGAGTTTTGCACCTTTTTATTGAAAGGACAGTCTTGTCAAAAAACTTTCATGATTCCGATAGGACATGTCATTTTAAACAACTTTCCAATTTACTTTTATCATCAAATTTGCTTTTTCTCTTAGTATTCTTAGTTGAAAGCTAAACCTAGGTAGGCTCATATGGTCATTTCTTAGCCCTTAAAGGCCGCCTCTTATCTGAATGCATTTAACAGTTTTTCACAGCTAAACAGCGCTAGTTCATGTGTGCCATATAGATAACATTCTTCTCACTCCAGTGGAGTTACCTAGGAGTCAGAACTGATTGGCTAAAATGCAAGTCTGTCAAGGTAATCACAGAGGTAAAAAGTGTATTAATATAAACGTGTTGGTTATGCAAAACTAGGGAATGGGTAATAAATTATCTATCTTTTTAAAAAATAACATAATTGGTTTTTGAACTTCTTTAAAGGGGTTAAGGTGTGTGGATGTGGGGTGTTAAAAAAAAAACGGCACTGAAAAGTGCCTTTACATTGCGGTCTATAGGGCCTGTGTTATAATATATACTGTATGTTTATGCTTATATACATGTATATACACATATAAACACATACATATATATGTATATACACATATAAACACATACATATATATGTATATACACATATAAACACATACATATATATGTATATACACATATAAACACATACATATATATGTATATACTCATATAAACACATACATATATATGTATATACACATATAAACACATACATATATATGTATATACACATATAAACACATACATATATATGTATATATACACATATAAACACATACATATATATGTATATACACATATAAACACATACATATATATGTATATACACATATAAACACATACATATATATGTATATACACATATAAACACATACATATATATGTATATACACATATAAACACATACATATATATGTATATACACATATAAACACATACATATATATGTATATATACACATATAAACACATACATATATATGTATATACACATATAAACACATACATATATATGTATATACACATATAAACACATACATATATATATGTATATAAACATATAAACACATACATATATATGTATATACACATATAAACACATACATATATATGTATATACACATATAAACACATACATATATATGTATATACAAATATAAACACATACATATATATGTATATACTCATATATATACACATATAAACACATACATATATATGTATATACACATATAAACACATACATATATATGTATATACACACATAAACACATACATATATATGTATATACACATATAAACACATACATATATATGTATATACACATATAAACACATACATATATATGTATATACTCATATAAACACATACATATATATGTATATACACATATAAACACATACATATATATGTATATACACATATAAACACATACATATATATGTATATATACACATATAAACACATACATATATATGTATATACACATATAAACACATACATATATATGTATATACACATATAAACACATACATATATATATATATACTCATATAAACACATACATATATATGTATATACACATATAAACACATACATATATATGTATATACACATATAAACACATACATATATATGTATATACACATATAAACACATACATATATATGTATATACACATATAAACACATACATATATATGTATATACACATATAAACACATACATATATATGTATATATACATATGCATATATATTTTAACTTTGCTGCCCATTGCTGTGCGACTTACCCCTTTCACTGCGCTAGGTCCTCTGCCATGACTGTCGGCATGCGACCGAGGCTCCCATCGGAGCCTATGGAAGTGTGCTCTCGTGAGCGCAATTCTTCAGTGTGCTTTACTTATAATACCAGCGCACATTTGCGTGTGCTGGTATTACGAGTGGAGCACAAATATTGAGCTTGTGAAAGTGTAAATTTTGCGCTCCACTCGTAATCTAGCCCATAGTATCTATTTGTTACTGTGTTTCGAACTTTCCCAAATTAGCTTTTACTGTTACTGAATGACTGAGATATTTAGTATGAGGAGTTATACTAGAGTTACTAGTATAAGAATCTCATAACTTGAAAATTATTGTATAATGTTTTTTTGGGATTTGAATTTTTATTTTATGGTTCTGATTATCCACATAAAGGGATAAAATAGAAAGAAAAAAATAAAAAATTTTTAAAAACAAACAGATAACAATAATTATTAAGATTTCAATTCTTTAAAATGTATTTTAGGTTTTTAGTTTGGTATCTGAAGTGCTTGTATATATGTAGTGCTGCAGATGCCTACCTATGTATCTCTTCAACACAGAGGGGCCGATTTATCAAGTGTCGATATGTCCGACATACATTGCTGAATGCTGACAGCATATGCTGTTGGCATTTAACATTGAACTGCTTGTGCAATGCCGCCCCCTGCAGATTTGTGGCCAATTGGCCGCTAGCAGGGAGTGTTAATCAACCCGATCGTATACTATCGGGCGTATTGATGTCCGCAGTCTCAGAGGAGGCGTACGAGTTAAGGAGCAGCGGTCTTAAGACAGCTGCATTCGGGCAGATTGATAGCTTGTTAAATCGGCCCCAGAATATCTTGTAACTAAGCAAATTTGATCATAGAAGTAAACTGGAAATGTTTTTAAAATGGTATGCTTTGTTTGAATCACAAAATACATTTTTGGGTTTCATATCCCTTTAAAGGGACATTAAATTGCTGGGTACAACAGCAGTAGCATTGTTAATACTAAACATCAAATTATATTTTCCTCCTGTGCTACAGCTCTCATTAAAGCTATTCACTAATTGTAATCCATTACAAAAGCCAGTTGGTAAAGCTATGCATCTTTATACAGGACGCCTCCATATTGTAGCGCGGTTATTGTTGCACCCTGTGACAGAAACCGTTGCTTTCACAAATCAGTCTTAGATTTTTTACAGCAGTTACCTGAACTTTGGGTTCTCAACATAAAGCAGAGGTTTTACATATTTGCAATTTTGTTTTTGTCCGCGCTTTAAAAGTTACATAACACATGAAAAAGTCCCTCAGGAATGATATAGGCTGAGCAATGCAGCTACTGCAAAACATAAAGGGCTAGATCACAAGTGAAGCACAAGCAATATCGTCTTATCATAAGCCTTTTTAATTGCGCTGATATTACAAGTTGAGCGAAATTATGCTTCAATCCTTACCGCGATCTCAGAGCTGTTTTCTGAAACTAAAAAGTTGCACAAAACACTTCAAAAATACATTACAAAGTACAATTACACTCATAGTAACACTGTCTAATATTTTTTTTTTTTTTTTTTAAATATTAAACAAAATAATTATAAGGGCTCAAAGATATGAGATCTCGGGTGTTAGAAAAAAAAAGCCGCAAAAGTACTTTGACATAAAGATACATACACTTACATTGCTGAGCCCTCCTGTACAAGTATGGATGTAGATTATATTTTTTGCAGCAACACTGTGGTGTCCATCTTGGAAGCCCTGTCACCATATTGTAAAGGCAAATCTATTTATTTTCCTTAAACGTTGAGCCAATTTTGTGGAGGGCAAACAGACGAGTAAGACATGAAGATGATGCAGAACACAAATGGGTCCCATAGAGGTAGGGTTGCCACCCAGCCGGTATTTTACCAACACGACCGGTAAATTTTTAAGGTTCATGTCAATGTAGAAAATAAAGAATAAATATTGAAAGAAAGCCCCTGTCGAAGTGAAACTTCTTCTGAGTGTGATGAATACTAGTTATAAACAAATGAGCATTTAAAATCAGTCCTATCTGCTTTAGTTTTTGTGTTATGCTGTTTAATCATTTATGCAAATTTATGTAAATTAGCACGGCCGGTATTTTCTTCCAAGAAAGGTGGCAACCCTACATAGAGGTGTGGGCCTGAGATCCATGTAGTCAGGGCCAGACTGACTACAAACAGCCCTGGATATTTTAGAAGACCAGCCCAGAATTCTCCAGAGCGGGCTGCAAAGTCTGGCCACTCCGTGGGTTCCCTCTTTTGAGTCTGTAAGCAACTTCTCTCATCCATGCATCGGTGCAGATGCGCCTCTGATCTGCCCCCCCCCCCACTCACGGCCCTGTTGACAGGAGTGGAGCGGCCTTGAAAGAACAGATGCACTATGCATGCGCACAAGGTTCACTCCATGACCTCCCTGGAGGATTCCCCTGTAGACTCTGCTTCTCCAACTGATGTGGCCCTTTGGCAGCCCACCAGGAAATATCCTGATATCCCGGTAGGCCAATCCAGCCCTGCCTGTGGTAACAGCCCTGATGTAAGGCTTTTTAAACATATAGGTAAAATCAGGGGTTTGCACACTGTATCCCTCTGTCTACATTATATATATTTAAGGGGCTATTTATTGCCACAATGTTGATGGGCTTAATATTATATATGTTCCAGAGCTATTGCTACTATGAGTGTATGATTGTGTTCTCACACTACAAATTTATAGGATATTAAGCATGAAAACACCCAGCAGTTTTAAATAATTTCCAAGGAGTTTAGCGAAAGACTAGCTAAAAATATTAATAGACTTATATAGGGAACTTTTTATTCGCTTGAAATTGGGAAATGGGGATAGTTATCCACCTTGTGCTGACCTCACAATATGTGCTTTATTTAGGGATACTTTATTGTTGTTGTCTGTTGTGTTGCTCTAGTACTCGTTTATTAAACTTTCATGATTTAGATAGGGCATGTCATTTTAAACAACTTTCCAATTTACTTTTATCATCAAATTTGCTTTGTTCTCTTGGTATTCTTAGTTGAAAGCTAAACCTAGGTAGGCTCATATGCTAATTTCTAAGCCCTTGTAGGCTGCCTCTTATCTGAATGCATTTGACAGTTTTTCACAGCTAGACTGCGCTAGTTCATGTGTGCCATATAGAAAACATTGTGCTCACGCCTATGAGTCAGCACTGATTGGCTAAAATGCAAGTCTGTCAAAAGAACTGAAATAAGGGGGCAGTCTGCAGAGGCTTAGATACAAGGTAATCACAGAGGTAAAAAGTGTATTAATATAACTGTGTTGGTTATGCAAAAGTGGGTAAGGGGTAATAAAGGGATCATCTATCTTTTTAATCAATAACAATTTTGGAGCGACTGTCCCTTTACATTTTATTGATTAGGTCACTCATACTTCCCAATTGTATAGATTACTATATTTGACTGCTTATCCTTTATGAACTACGGCTACATTATGAGTTTTGCAGTATGGCTATATGGCTGAAAAATTGGTCATTGTGTGTGGAATGGCCGGGAACGCATATTACAAATCACGGCGGTATAGCTATACTGCAAGCATTTTAGCCTGTTACGCAACATCCATTCCACTCTCAAAAAAATGATGTTGGAGTGCAGGATTTTCCATAGCGCCGTATTACAGGTTGTGCGGTCAGGCTAAAATGCTTGCGTTACAGCCTATACCGACACTATCCATACCGCCATCTGAGAGCAGTAGTTTCACAAAACTCATAACTAAAATGTTACAAAGTACACTAACACCCATAAACTATTTATTAACCCCTAAACCGCCTTCCTCCTGCATTGCAAACACTATATTAAACTTATTAACCCCTAATGTGCCACCCACCCACATCTCGACTATTAAATAAACCTATTAACCCCTAAACCACCGCCTCTCGCATTGCAAATACTATATTAAACTTAATAACCCCTAATCTGCCGCCCACCCACATTGCGACTATTAAAGGGACAGTCTAGGCCAAAATAAACTTTCATGATTCAGATAGAGCATGTCATTTTAAACAATTTTCCAATTTTGCTTTGTTCTCTTGGTATTCTTAGTTGAAAGTTTAACCTAGGAGGTTCATATGCTAATTTCTTAGACCTTGAAGCCCACCTCTTTCAGATTGCATTTTAACAGTTTTTCACCACTATATTTCATATAGATAACACTGTGCTCGTGCACGAGAAGTTATCTGGGAGCAGGCACTGATTGGCTAGACTGCAAGTCTGTCAAAAGAACTGAAAAAAGGGGCAGTTTGCAGAGGCTTAGATACAAGATAATCACAAAGGTTAAAAGTATATTATTATAACTGTGTTGGTTATGCAAAACCGGGAAATGGGTAATAAAGGGATTATCTATCTTTTAAAACAAACAAATTCTGGTGTAGACTGTCCCTTTAAATAAACCTTTTAACCCCTAATCCGCCACCCCCGACATCGCTGGCACTAAATAAACATATTAACCCCTAAACCGTCGACCCCCCACATCGCCAACACTATAATAAAGTATTAACTCCTAAACCTCCAGCCCCCCACATTGTAACTACTAAACTAAACCAATTAACCCCTAAACCGCCGCCCCCCCACATCGCAAAACACTGCATTAAACTATTGACCCCTAAACCTAGCACCCCCCTAACTTTAAATTAAAATTACAATATAACTATCTTAAAATAAATACTTACCTACGGAAAACAACTAACATTAAACTATAAATTAACCTAACATAACTATTCTAATAAAATAAAAAAAAACTACCAATTAAAAACCTAAATTAAAAATTAAAAAAAAAACTACTACGAAAAAAAATAAAAAATCTAACATTACAAAAAAAAATAAACAAAATGATCAAAAATAAAAATATTTACACCTAATCTAATAGCCCTATAAAAAGCCCCCCAAAATAAAAACACCCCCTAACCTACAGGGGGTTAATAACTTTTATTTAGTGTCAGCAATGTCGGGGAGCGGCGGAATAGAGGTGTTTAGACTAGGAGGCCAATTTAACAAATGTTTTGCGGACCTGATCCGACAGTGCGGATCAGGTTTGCAAGATATCGCTGAATGCGGAGAGCAATACGCTCTCTGTATTCAGCATTGCACCAGCAGCTCACAAGAGCTGCTGGTTCAACGTCGCCCCCTGCAGACTCGCGGCCAATGGGCCACCAGCAGAGGGGCTCAGAGCAGGCGGAGGGTTATGGAGCAGTGGTCTTTGTGACCGCTGCTCCATAAATTGTGTTTCTGGCGAGTCTGAAGATTCGCCAGAAAAAAGTGCCGTCAAGCTCCGTTCGGAGCGTGATAGATAGGCCCCTAGGGGTTTATACTGTCACAAAGTACACTAACACCCATAAACTACATATTAACCCCTAAACCGAGGCCCTCCCGCATCACAAACACTAAAATAAAATTATTAACCCCTAATCTGCTGCTCCAGACATCGCCACCACTTAAAAAATTTATTAACCCCTATTCCGCAGCTCCCCAACATCGTCGCCACTATAATAAACATATTAACCCCTAAACCACCACCCTCCCGCATCAAAAAACACTATTTAAATATTATTAACCCCTAATCTGCCGTCTGCCCACACTGCCGCTATAATAAACCTAGGGGTCGATCCGATATAAATCGTCGCCCGCAAAAGCCGGCGACGCCAATATTTGCGCGGGTTTGGTATCACATATACGGCGTAACCTAGAAGTTACGCCCGTATATTTCTGCCGTCGCCCGTAGTTTTTTGGGCCATAGGCAGGTATACCAAACCCGCGCAGTTTGGTATCCAATATGCAGCGTAAGGACTAACGTGGCGAAAATGGAGAAAACTTACTCCATTTTCACCTCGCCACAAAAAGCAGCCGTAAGAAGCCTTACGCTGACTATTGGAGCCCCGTAACTTCCTAAACTGGCTGCTAAAATAAACCTAACACCTAACGCATGCGCAATGTCTATCTCCCTGTCAACCGCGATCTTCTAAAATAAACCTAACACCTAACGCATGCGCAATGTCTATCTACCTGTCAACCGCGATCTTCTAAAATAAACCTAACACCTAACGCATGCGCAATGTCTATCTCCCTGTCAACCGCGATCTTCTAAAATAAACCTAACACCTAACGCATGCGCAATGTCTATCTACCTGTCAACCGCGATCCCCCCCCCCCCCCGAAATCCCTAATAAAGTTATTACCCCCTAAACCGCCGCTCCCGGACCCCGCCGCCATCTACATAAACTAACCCCCTACTGTGAGCCTCTAAAACCGCCGCCATCTACCTTATCTATCCCCTAATCTGACCCCTTACACCGCCGCCACCTATATAAAAATTATTAACCCCTAATCTAATCCCCCTATACCGCCGCCAGCTATATTAATATTATTAACCCCTAATGTAAGCCCCTTACACCGCCGCCATCTCTATTAAAATGATTAACCCCTAATTTAATCTACCTACCCCGCCGCCAGCTATATTATCTATATTAACCCTAAGTATATTATAGTTAATATAGGTATTACATTATATATATTAACTATATTAACCCTAATTATATTAGGGTTAATATAGTTAATATAGTTACTATAGTATTTATATTAACTATATTAACTCTATCTAACCCTAACACCCCTAACTAAATTTATATTAAATTAATCTAATTAATTTATAAACTAAAATATTCCTATTTAAATCTAAATACTTACCTATAAAATAAACCCTAAGATAGCTACAATATAATTAATAATTACATTATAGCTATGTTAGGGTTTATATTTATTTTACAGGTAAATTGTTAATTATTTTAACTAGGTATAATAGATATTAAATAGTTATTAACTATTTAATATCTACCTAGTTAAAATAATTACCCAATTACCTGTAAAATAAATCCTAACCTGTTACAAATACACCTACACTATCAATAAATTAAATAAACTACAAATATCTATCTAAAAATACAATTAAATTAACTAAACTAAATTACAAAAAAAAACAAACACTAAATTACAAAAAATAAAAAAAAGATTACAAGATTTCTAAGCTAATTACACCTATTCTAAGCCCCCTAATAAAATAATAAACCCCCAAAATAAAAAAAATTCCCTGCCCTATTCTAAATTAAACAAATTTCAAAGCTCTTTACCTTACCAGCCCTTAAAAGGGCCTTTTGTGGGGCATGCCCCAAAGAATTCAGCTCTTTTGCATACAACAAATACAATCCCCCCCCCCATTACAACCCACCACCCACATACCCCTATTCTAAAACCACCCAAACCCCCCTTAAAAAAGCCTAACACTACCCCCCTGAAGATCTCCCTACCTTGTCTTCACCACACCGGGCCGAACTCTTGATCCGATCCGGGCGATGTCTTCCTCCAAGCGGCAAAGAAGAATTCTTCCTCCGGCGATGTCTTCCTCCAAGCGGCAAAGAAGAATTCTTCCTCCGGCGACGTCTTCCTCCAAGCGGCAGCAAAGTCTTCATTCTTCCGGCGGCATCTTCAATCTTCTTTCTTCGCTCCGCCGCCGCGGAGCATCCATCCCGGCCGACTGCTGTACTACGAATGAGGTACCTTTAAATGACGTCATCCAAGATGGCGTCCGCCGAATTCCGATTGGCTGATAGGATTCTATCAGCCAATCGGAATTAAGTTAGAAAAATCTGATTGGCTGATTGAATCAGCCAATCAGATTCAAGTTCAATCCGATTGGCTGATCCGAACAGCCAATCAGATTGAGCTCGCATTCTATTGGCTGATCGGAACAGCCAATAGAATGCGAGCTCAATCTGATTGGCTGATTGGATCAGCCAATCGGATTGAACTTGAATCTGATTGGCTGATTCAATCAGCCAATCAGATTTTTCAAACTTAATTCCGATTGGCTGATAGAATCCTATCAGCCAATCGGAATTCGGCGGACGCCATCTTGGATGACGTCATTTAAAGGTACCTCATTCGTAGTACAGCAGTCGGCCGGGATGGATGCTCCGCGGCGGCGGAGCGAAGAAAGAAGATTGAAGATGCCGCCGGAAGAATGAAGACTTTGCTGCCGCTTGGAGGAAGACGTCGCCGGAGGAAGAATTCTTCTTTGCCGCTTGGAGGAAGACATCGCCGGAGGAAGAATTCTTCTTTGCCGCTTGGAGGAAGACATCGCCCGGATCGGATCAGGAGTTCGGCCCGGTGTGGTGAAGACAAGGTAGGGAGATCTTCAGGGGGGTAGTGTTAGGCTTTTTTAAGGGGGGTTTGGGTGGTTTTAGAATAGGGGTATGTGGGTGGTGGGTTGTAATGGGGGGGGGGGGGATTGTATTTGTTGTATGCAAAAGAGCTGAATTCTTTGGGGCATGCCCCACAAAAGGCCCTTTTAAGGGCTGGTAAGGTAAAGAGCTTTGAAATTTGTTTAATTTAGAATAGGGCAGGGAATTTTTTTTATTTTGGGGGTTTATTATTTTATTAGGGGGCTTAGAATAGGTGTAATTAGCTTAGAAATCTTGTAATCTTTTTTTTATTTTTTGTAATTTAGTGTTTGTTTGTTTTTGTAATTTAGTTTAGTTAATTTAATTGTATTTTTAGATAGATATTTGTAGTTTATTTAATTTATTGATAGTGTAGGTGTATTTGTAACTTAGGTTAGGATTTATTTTACAGGTAATTGGGTAATTATTTTAACTAGGTAGATATTAAATAGTTAATAACTATTTAATATCTATTATACCTAGTTAAAATAATTAACAATTTACCTGTAAAATAAATATAAACCCTAACATAGCTATTTAGATTTAAATAGGAATATTTTAGTTTATAAATGAATTAGATTAATTTAATATAAATTTAGTTAGGGGTGTTAGGGTTAGATAGAGTTAATATAAATACTATAGTAACTATATTAACTATATTAACCCTAATATAATTAGGGTTAATATAGTTAATATATATAATGTAATAACTATATTAACTATAATATACTTAGGGTTAATATAGATAATATAGCTGGCGGCGGGGTAGGTAGATTAAATTAGGGGTTAATCATTTTAATAGAGATGGCAGCGGTGTAAGGGGCTTACATTAGGGGTTAATAATTTTAATATAGATGGCGGCGGTGTTAGGGGCTCACTTTAGGGGGTTATAGATATAATATAGCTGGCGGCGGGGTACGGGAGCGGGGGTTTAGGGGTTAATAGCTTTTTTATTGTTAGGCTAGTGAGGGGGGATAGCGGATAGAGGGTTAGACGTGTCGGGCTATGTTAGGGAAGCGTGTTAGACAGTGCGGGCTATGTTAGGGAGGCGTGTTAGACAGTGCGGGTGTTTTAGACTTTAGTCAGGTTTTATAGGCGCCGGCAGTTTCTAACGTGGCGCAAGTCACTGGCGACGCCAGAAATTTGTACTTGCGCAGATTTCTGGACATCGCTGGTTTGTCAGACTTACGGCACGTTAGCATCTGACGGCGACATATATGGGATAGCTCGAGTTGCGAGCTGAAACTGCGGGCGACGCCGGTTCCCTCGCTTGCGCCGCAAACTGCGATCTATATAAGATCGCGCCCTTATAAGCCACTAAACCGCAAGCCCCCCACAACAAAATATACTAAATTAAACCATTAACCCCTAAACCTCTGGCCTCCCACATCACTACATAAATATATTAACCCCTAAACCTAACCCTAACATAACCCTAAGCCTAAATCTAACCCTAACACCCCCTAATTTAAATATAATTAAAATAAAACTAAATAAAACTTACAATTATTACCTAAAAAAATCCAATTTAAAACTAAATACTTACCTATAAAATAAAACCTAAGCTAGCTACAAAATAACTAATAGTTATAATATTGTAGATATCTTAGGTTTTATTTTTATTTCACAGGAAAGTTTGTGTTTATTTTAACTAGGTAGACTAGTAAGTAAATTAACTATTTACTAGCTACCTAGTTAAAATAAATACAAACTTACCTGTAAAATAAAAGCTTACCTGCCTTTCACTATAACCTAACATTATAATTGATAAAATACAATTATCTAAATTACAAAAAAAACAAAATAAACACTAAATTACACAAAATAAAAAAGCAAATTACCAAAAATAAAAACAAATTACTCCTAATCTAATAGCCCTATGAAAATAAAAAAGCCCCCCCCCCCAAATAAAAAAAACGTAGCCTACACTAAACTGCCAATAGCCCTTAAAAGGGCCTTTTGTGGGGCATTGCCCCAAAGAAATCAACTCTTTTACATAGCAACTGAAAATACAAACTCCCACCCCCCAACAGTAAAACCCACCACCCACACAACCAAACCCTCCAAATAAAATTCTATCTAAATAAACCTAAGCTAACCATTGCCCTGAAAAGGGCATTTGGATGGGCATTGCCAAGCGGGCAGAAGTCTTCATCCAGACGTCATCTTCTATCTTCATCCATCCGGCACGGAGCGGGTCCATCTTCAAGACATCCGGCGCGGATCATCCTCTTCTTCCGATTGCCGCTGGAAAATGAAGTTCCCTTTAAGTGACATCATCCAAGATGGCGTCCCTTACATTCCAATTGGCTGATAGAATTCTATCAGCCAATAGGAATTAAAGGGGAAAAAATCTTATTGGCTGTTGCAATCAGCCAATAGGATTGAGCTTTCATCCTATCGGCTGATCCAATCAGCCAACAGGATTGAGCTTGCATTCTATTGGCTGATTGAAATAGCCAATAGAATGCAAGCTCAATCCTATTGGCTGATTGGATCAGCCAATAGGATGAAAGCTCAATCCTATTGGCTGATTGCAACAGCCAATAGGATTTTTCACCCTTTAATTCCTATTGGCTGATAGCATTCTATCAGTCAATCGGAATGTAAGGGACGCCATCTTGGATGATGTCACTTAAAGGGAACTTCATTTTCTAGTGACGATCGGAAGAAGAGAATGCTCCGCGCCGTATGTCTTGAAGATGGACCCGCTCTGTGCCGGATGGATGAAGATAGAAGATGCCGTCTGGATGAAGACTTATGCCCGCTTGGATGAAGACTTCTGCCGGCTTCGATGAGGACTTCTACCCGCTTGGATGAAGACTTCTGCCACTTGGATGAGGATGGATGTCCGGTCTTCAAAAACTGTAAGTGGACTGTCGGGGGTTAGTGTTAGGTTTTTTTAAGGGTTTATTGGGTGGGTTTTATTTTTAGCTTAGGGTTTGGGCACCATAAAAGAGCTAAATGCCCTTTTAAGGGCAATGCCCATCCAAATGCCTTTTACAGGGCAATGGTTAGCTTAGGTTTATTTAGATAGAATTTTATTTGAGGTGTTTGGTTGTGTAGGTGGTGGGTTTTACTGTTGGGGTGTTGTTTGTATATTTTTTTTACAGGTGAAAGAGCTGATTTCTTTGGGGCAATGCCCCGCAAAAGGCCCTTTTAAGGGCCATTGGCATTTTAGTGTAGGCTAGGGTTTTTTTTATTTTGGTTTTTTTTTTTTTTTTTGATAGGGCTATTAGATTAGGAGTAATTCATTTTTATTTTTGATAATTTCGTTTTTTATTTTGTGTAATTTAGTGTTTATTTTTTTTTTTTGTAATTTAGATAATTGTATTTTATTAATTTAATGTATTTTATTTTATTGTAATGTTAGGTTTTAGTGTAAGGCAGGTTAGGTTTTATTTCACAGATAAGTTTGTATTTATTTTAACTAGGTAGCTAGTAAATAGTTAATAACTATTTACTAACTAGTCTACCTAGTTAAAATAAAAACAAACTTACCTGTGAATTAAAAATAAAACCTAAGCTAGCTACAATATAAGTATTAGTTATTTTGTAGCTAACTTAGGTTTTATTTTATAGGTAAGTATTTAGTTTTAAATAGGAATTATTTAGGTAATAATTGTAAGTTTTATTTAGATTTATTTTAATTAGAAAATTAGAGGTGTTTAAATGTGTTTTTTATGTTAGGGTGTTAGGTTTAAACATAACTTTTTCTTTCCCCATAGACATCAATGGGGCTGCGTTACGGAACTTTTGTTTCCGTGATCACAGGTGTTAGGCTTTTTTTTTAGCCGACTCTCCCCGTTGATGTGTATGGGGAAATTGTGCACGAGCACGTCAAAACACTGCTTGTATTTGGGTGAGGTATGGAGCTCAATGCCACCATATTGCCCGCGCAAGCCGGGCTTTTGAAAACCTGTAATAGCAGCGCTATAGGGAGGTTAAATACAGCTGCTTTTGTGGCAGTCGTTAATTTTCCTATAGCGCTCAAAACTCGTAATCTAGCTGAATATCTATTGGGAGTTTATTTATTTTAAACCAATACCCCAAAACGAAAAAATGAGGGGGGGGAGGGAAAGGATTAAAGGAAGGGAAATCAGAAATGTATAAAGTAGATCATCATATCCCCAATAACACCAATTCTGAATTCCTAAATGGGTAAATCAGATAATCTATCTTGGTAGGGGAGAGAGTTTTGATAAATGTAGACCACTTTTTAAAAACTGTTTAATATCTCCTTCATTGTTTATATTAGTTTCCAACTGTTCAAGCTTACATTGTTTCTTTAAGAAGTATTTAATTTCCGTTATACTTGCTATAGTTTTCTTTTTCCATTTTTTGAAAATCAAATACCTCGCTGCTAGGATAATCATATTAATTATTTTATTATTGGACTGAATATCCTTTCCGTTTCTCCAAAGAAGGGCTATATTCACCAATGAGAACACCGGGATGGGGGGGAGAGCCTTAATAATTTAGTAGTTCAATAGTTTAATTTATGCCAGAGTTGCTTAATTCTTGGGCATTCCCAGATCATGTGTATAAGATTAGCAGAGGGGAGAGAACATTTTGGACATTTATTAAAATTGGAGTTCCCCCATCTAAAAGCTTTTTCAGGTGTATAATATGTCCTATATAGCAGTTTGAGATGAGACTCTCTCCAGGTTGCTGATAATGTAGTCTGCATGGCTTTTGTGATAGAACTTTTGTTACAAACTGCTGTTTGTAACTGGCCCTTTAAATGGAAAATTGCCCTGCTTCCCTGGATTTTGGAGAAGCCTATTTGCCAGCCTCCTTCCACATGACTATGGCCCCTGGAAGATTGTGCCCCTGAAAACCTATTAACTTTTGTTGGGTGTGTGTGGCCCTTTGGGAACCGTCTGGGGACATATTGTGACTTTGATGAACAATGCCCCCTTTAAGACTATGTCCCCAGACCTGTGAAATGACTTGTCCCTGGCTTTCTGCCACTTGGTTCAGATTCATTGTGTGCCATTAAGAGTTAAATTTTGTTCAGCTTCAAGAAACCTATTCTAAATACAAGTCTGCTGGGATTAGCTCTAATTAGGTTGAGTGATCAACTTTCCCATTGTCTAATCAGACTAGTATTGATAAGGTGGACTGCATTGTTTTATTGTGTGTAATGTTATCTGCTGAAGTAAATGTGGTGGCCTGTCAAAGGGAGTGTCTCTATCTAATATCAAATGTGTGATGGGGGATTTTATGCCTCCCCCTGAGAGTGTCCTGTTTGCATGTAACCTCAATAAAAAGCAGGCTGTGTGCTCCAGCACTTCAGACCTATTTTTGACCCTCTAACTTGCAGCTTTGACTCATGTTTGTAGGGGACAGCTTATAATCACTACAGGGATTGCTATGTTTTTCATACTCCCTTAGCTACAGGGATTGCTACAGAAGGAAGAGGTTCGCCTACTGGAGCCTGGTCGTAGGTCCAGGGCGCAGAGCAGACGGCGAGATACCAGCCCAGCAGCGGTGGTTCATATAGTCTGCATTACTGATGGTGGCTACGCAGCAGTTAGAGTGTCCACGGTGCTGCTGCTCCTTTGGTGAGCGCTAGGAGCATCCTTTTCTACGGTCCAACTTCCAGCCAGCCTGGAGGCAACCGTAACATTTGGCGGCAGCGGTGGGATTGGCGTCCTAGCGCAAGGAGCAGCACCACAACAGCACTGGTATCGTAGGAAAGTTATTGAGGGCAACGCTAGCCACTGCGCAGCGTCCCTACCTACAGCAGCATGGAGCTGACAAGATACTGGTCAGAACCCTGTGAAGAGCACCTCAACCTGATCCGTCGCTATGAGGGTGCGGATTTCGTTCCAGAGGTAAAGAGGCGGCTAGTCCGATATGGTCCAGACCCTGCGCAGGAGGTAGTCAGTCGCCTCATCCGGGAATTGGCTACTGAGAACGAAGCAGCACGAGCCTTTGAGCGCCAACTGTGGAGTTTGGGGGTATGGACACCTGCTCTCCAGCGAGAAAATGAGTTACAGGGGGCAGAGACAGTTGGTCCTGTCCCCCAGCAGCAGAGTGAATTGCAGGGAATTGGGAGCCCAGACTCCATTCCCCAGCGGCAGGCTGAGTTACAGGGGGCAGAGACAGTTGGTCCTGTCCCCCAGCAGCAGAGGAATATGCAGGGAATTGTGAGCCCAGACTCCATTCCCCAGTGGCTGGAAGTATGTAAGGGAGAGGAGAGCAGCGACCTCCCTCCCCAGCGGCAGTATACTGTGCAGAGGGAAGAGACAACCGGTCTCCTTCCCCAACCCCAACCAGAGATACCAGAGGCAGCAGGCCTCATAGACTGGTCCTGGGAGGACCCCCAGCAGGCAGGTGGAGATGGGACCGCAGTCTCTCTACCGGCCCTACAGGGATGCTGGGCAGGCGGCCCAGATCCCCAGCGACAGACCCAGCTACAGGGAGGGGAGAGCATCGACCTCCCTCCCCAGCCGGAGTGTGCCTTCCAGGGAGAGGAGACAACCGGTCTCTCTCCCCAGCCGCAGCATGTTCCACAGGAAGCGGAGAGCATCGACCTCCCTTCCCAACGGCCGCCGGAGTATCAGGAGGAGGAGGTAAGCCAATCTCCCCCTCCCCAGCTAACTCCTAACTTGGGCCCAGGGTTAACAGTGGAGATGTTAACCCCCACTGACCCCCACGTTCCCTTTGCCACCGGGCAGGACTATGCCCCAATTCCCCCAGCAGAAGAGCTGGCATCAGGACAGAGCGCTGCTGGCCTCTGCCCTACAGACCTTGTCCTTGTTACAGGACTGGCCTGCAAACCCCTCACCCCAGCAGAAGCGCTGGCACCAGGGCAGAGTGCCACTGGCCTCTGCCCCCCAAGTACCATCAGCTATTTGCCCAGCTGCGCCAGGAAGGCTGAGGATGCTACACTTTCATCCTACAACCTGGAACTTACAGGCCAGTACTACGTATTGTGGGGGGGCTACTTTGCTGCTAACGATTATTTGTGGGTGGGTTGCGAGACTAACTTAGGCACTGACCGGCAGAAGGTCAGGTGCCTGGTTAGTCTCCCTCCAAAAGGGGAGATATGTTACAAACTGCTGTTTGTAACTGGCCCTTTAAATGGAAAATTGCCCTGCTTCCCTGGATTTTGGAGAAGCCTATTTGCCAGCCTCCTTCCACATGACTATGGCCCCTGGAAGATTGTGCCCCTGAAAACCTATTAACTTTTGTTGGGTGTGTGTGGCCCTTTGGGAACCGTCTGGGGACATATTGTGACTTTGATGAACAATGCCCCCTTTAAGACTATGTCCCCAGACCTGTGAAATGACTTGTCCCTGGCTTTCTGCCACTTGGTTCAGATTCATTGTGTGCCATTAAGAGTTAAATTTTGTTCAGCTTCAAGAAACCTATTCTAAATACAAGTCTGCTGGGATTAGCTCTAATTAGGTTGAGTGATCAACTTTCCCATTGTCTAATCAGACTAGTATTGATAAGGTGGACTGCATTGTTTTATTGTGTGTAATGTTATCTGCTGAAGTAAATGTGGTGGCCTGTCAAAGGGAGTGTCTCTATCTAATATCAAATGTGTGATGGGGGATTTTATGCCTCCCCCTGAGAGTGTCCTGTTTGCATGTAACCTCAATAAAAAGCAGGCTGTGTGCTCCAGCACTTCAGACCTATTTTTGACCCTCTAACTTGCAGCTTTGACTCATGTTTGTAGGGGACAGCTTATAATCACTACAGGGATTGCTATGTTTTTCATACTCCCTTAGCTACAGGGATTGCTACAGAAGGAAGAGGTTCGCCTACTGGAGCCTGGTCGTAGGTCCAGGGCGCAGAGCAGACGGCGAGATACCAGCCCAGCAGCGGTGGTTCATATAGTCTGCATTACTGATGGTGGCTACGCAGCAGTTAGAGTGTCCACGGTGCTGCTGCTCCTTTGGTGAGCGCTAGGAGCATCCTTTTCTACGGTCCAACTTCCAGCCAGCCTGGAGGCAACCGTAACAACTTTGAATAACATTTGTGTCAAAGTCACTTTGAGAGAGCAATAAGCTCCATTCATTACACATTTTCTCTAGATTGGATGAACCTTTCTATTGAAGTTCCAGTCGGCTACAATACGTGCAAGAAAGACCCAATAATATAAACACAAATCAAGGAGGGCCAGTCCTCCATATTTCCTAGGTAGAGAGAATTTCGATAAAGATATTCTGGGTTTCTTTTGTTGCCAGATAAAGGATCTTAATGCAGTATTTAGAAGCGTAATATCCTTGCCTCTAAGGATGACTGGGATATTCTGAATGACATAGAGAATTTTTGAAAGAAGCACCATTTTATACAGGGCAATACGTCCAGAGATGGAGAGTTGAAAATTCTGCCAATTTTTCAAGCTTTCCTAAATTTTCAAGAGGACTGCAGGGATATAAGTCATACCAACTGTTAGGATTAGAAGAAATATTAATACCGAGATATTTAATTGAGTCAGGGACTATCCGAAAGGGCATATCTATTAGAGAATTCTTGTTTTTCCTGATCCATAATAATTCAGGCATTAACCTTATATCCCGAGAAAGAACTAAATAGATCATCAATTGTAAGCAGCTTCCGTATGCTGGACCTGGCATTTAATAAGTAAAGAAGAATGTCATCGGCATAAAGAACTATTTTTAGTTCTTTCTTTCCAATTCTTATGCCTTCCAATTGTTACCTAATCCTGATTGCTATGGGTTCAATGGAGATATCGAATAAGAGAGGGGAGAGAGGACATCCTTGGCGTGTTCCTCTATTAAGGGTTATTTCAGAGGATTCATTATTATCATTATTAACTAACAGCTTTGTGCATGGTTTATTATACAGATTGTTGATGAATTCAAGAAACTTGCCTTTAAGACCAAATTTAGTTAGAGAGAATAATAAATGACCATAATAAACAGAATAGAATGTCTTCTGGGCGTCTATTGATACTATTGCTAAGTCAGGGGGTGATATGCTTCTTTGGGTCTACTTCCTCCCTAGTTTAAAATAATCAATAGTTAAAAAAACTTCCCTGATCTTAGCAGAGGAATTCCGCTTGTACAAAAACCCTGCTTGGTCTTTATGTATAATATTTGAGAGAAGGGGTTGTAATCTTCTCGCCAGGATAGAGGCAAGTATCTTGTAATCATAGTTTAAAGGGACAGTCTAGGCCAAAATAAACTTTCATTATTCAGATAGGGCATGTAATTTTAAACAATTTTCCAATTTACTTTTATCACCAATTTTGCTTTGTTCCCTTGGTATTCTTAGTTGAAAGCTTAACCTAGGAGGTTCATATGCTAATTTCTTAGACCTTGAAGGCCACCTCTTTTCAGAATGCATTTTAACAGTTTTTCACCACTAGAGGGTGTTAGTTCATGTGTTTCATATAGATAACACTGTGCTCGTGCACAAGAAGTTATCTGGGAGCAGGCACTGATTGGCTAGACTGCAAGTCTGTCAAAAGAACTGAAATAAAGGGGCAGTTTGCAGAGGCTTAGATACAAGATAATCACAGAGGTTAAAAGTATATTAATATAACTGTGTTGGTTATGCAAAATTGGGGGATGGGTAATAAAGGGATTATCTATCTTTTAAAACAATAAAAATTCTGGTGTAGACTGTCCCTTTAATAAAGCAATGGGTCTGTATGATTTTGTTAGGATCTTTCCCCTGTTTTAGAATTAGAGTGGTAAAAGAAGCAGGGAAATTGGGTGAGACCGGCTAATTATTAATGTAGATGTCATTAAAAGGCTTACATAATTGTGGGGTAATGAGAGGGGAGAGTATTCTATAGAATGTATTAGGCAATGCATCTGGTCCTGGGGTCTTGTTTAGTGAGAGATCTTGAATAACTTGAATAATTTCTGATTCAGTGATGGGGGAATTCAAAAGTTGTATTAAATCCTCTGTTAAAGTCGGAGAGACAATCTTACTCCAAAATTCTTTGCAGTAAGATTTATTTGAAATTTTAAAGGAGGAATCTTTATAATAATCTGTAAAAACTTACAACAGCGTATGCACAAGCTGATGAACTGCTTGTGCAATGCCGCCCCTTGCAGATTCGCAGCCAATCGGCCGCTAGCAGGGGGTGTCAATCAACCCGATCGTATTCGATCGGGAGGATTGATGTCTGTAACCTCAGAGGCAGCGGACGAGTTAAGGAGCAGCGGTCTTAAGACCGCTTCTTCTTAACTCCTGTTTCCGGCGAGCCTAAAGGCAAAACAGGGGTATTCATTTGGCCCTTAATAAATCGGCCCCTATGAGAGAAATTATGCAAAATATTTGGGTGTTTGCAAAGTGAGATAAAAAGCTCTCATATGACTTATGACTGGGTGCTCTTAAGCAATATACAAACAACAATTAAGTATTTGTAAAATTCAATGTGATTGAACTGCAAGTTGTGTGTACAACAAGCATCTCTCTCATTATCGCTAATACAATTACATTCAGGAATTTTTTTTAAGGTTGCTGGGATATGGACTATTTTTATCTGCACAAGGGTAAAAAAAACTATGAAATGTAACCATGTTTAGCCATCAGGTACCAGTATTTATAACTATGTTTATAGCAATATTATACGTAGTTGCAAATGCTGCTGCCATAGACTGCTAAAGACTCGTGCACACGCTCATATCAGCCTACCTAGGTTTACTCTTTAACAAATGATAGCAAAAGAAACAAGGCAAATTTAATTACAGAAGTAAACTGGAAAGTTGTTAAAAATTGCATCCTCTGGGGTAGATTTATTTTGCAGCGGACGCTGCAATCTACCCCCATAGTTTCAGGTTCCCCTGTAACATTAGTTAAGAAGCAGCGGTCTTAAGACTGCTCCTCCTTAACTTGTCTGGCACCTCTGAGGTGGCGGACAGCAATCATCCCGATCGGATACGATCAGGATGATTGACACCCCCTGCTAGCGGCCGATTGGCCGTGAATGTGCAGGGGGGCGGTATTGCACAAGCATTTAACACGAAATGCATGTGCAATGTTAAATGCCGATGTCCGCCCGACACTTGATAAATCGGCCCATCTAACTGAATCAGAAACCTTTCATTTTGACTGTAAGTGTCCCTTTAACACTTTGTGGGAGCAATATTTTTTAGCATTTTTTTAACATCCATATTCATCTGTAAGGACATTTTAAAATGCTCTCTTCATATTGCCTACAGTAATAAACAAATAAGTATTAACCCCTTCCTGTCGGGACTTAGTTGTCTACATCGTAACAAAGTTCCGATGTAAACAAATAAGTAAAAGTTTAAATCATGCAATCGTTTATGATTTCAATTATGGGATCGGGTCAGGGGTGTGTGCCTATGACGCTAGGCACGACCCTCCAGCCCGCGATCCCTTCAACTTTGTTCCGATGTAAACAAATAAGTAAAAGTTTAAATCACGTGATCGTTCATGCGATCGCATGATTTCAATAATGGGATTGGGTCAGGGGGGAGTGCCTATGAAGCTAGGCACGTCCTCCAGCCCGCAATCCCTTCAGTATTGCCAATTGGCTAGGACGTTTTATGCCGTCCTAACGACGCTAAAGCCCAGCGCAGTTAGGACAGCGTGGAACGTCCTAACAGCGAGAAGGGGTTAAACAATGTACAAAAACTCAGCCTCTGAAATAAAGTTAAAAAAATAAGCCATGCCATGTGTTCATAATAGAAATCCCATAAAGCATAGCAGGATTTGAAGTTCTAAGTGCCATGCAACTGTTTTATACAGATAACCTTCTGTCTTAACCACTGAGCTGCAGCCGCAATAATAGAAGTCATTTGATTCTTGAAAGTCAAAAATGTGAAACACTTGTACTCACAAAAGTCAGCTCAAACCTCCAGCAATAGCCCGGCAGTCTGTCCCGTAACGACAATCTAGTTGTTGAAATTAAATGCTAACACCTACTAAATTTATCCTGAAGTGTGTAGGAAGCAAATCTAATTTTAGGTCTGTGTATCTTTAAAGAAAACATTCCTCGGGAGGATTTAATAGTTCTATAAAGCTTTTGTGCATCTAAAGAGTTGGTCTACGCTATTGATTTATAGGATTTTATTTCTTTGTTGTCACAATTGCAGACAATTCTCCCTTAAAGAGCTTTTTTGTTTTTTTAAAGTCAATAAAATATTGAGTGAATTTATGTAATGTGTGTAAAAATGAAATTGTATATCAATTGCAACATTTTATGAATGGTTTTAACAAAGCTGAATTTACAAGCCTTATCTTAAAGGGACATACAAACAGATAGGGCATACATTTCCAGTTTACTTCAGCAAAGCATTACTGGGGCTAATTGAACAAATCGGGTGAGCCAATTACAAGAGGCATATATGTGCAGCCACCAATCACCAGTTAGCTTCCTGTCTCCCAGTAGTGCGTTACAGCCCCTGAGCCTACCTATGTACGCTGTACAACAAAGGACTGACATTACCTGTTACCCTTCCTTTTTTATTCTTTAAATATTTGATTTTCCATTTGCTTTTCTACAGGTTTATATTTTAATTTGCTTATGAAGAATAAAGAAGATGATTTTTATTTTAAAGGAACTGTCAAGTAAAAATGTAATGATTTTATACAACTTTCCAATTTACTTTTATCATCATATTTGCTTTGTTCTCTTGGTATTCTTTGTTGAGAGCTAAACCTGCCTCTTATCTCAGTGCAGTTTGACAGTTTTTCACAGTTTGAAAGTGCTAGTTCATGTTTGCCATACATTGTGCTCACTCTGTGGAGTTATGAGTCAACACTGATTGGCTAAAATGCAAGTCTGTCAAAAGAACTGAGATAAGGTGGCAGTCTGCAGAGGCTTAGATACAAGGTAACCACAGAGGTAAAAAGTGTATTAATATAACAGTGTTGGTTATGCAAAACTGGGGAATGGGTATTAAAGGGGTTATCTATCTTTTTAATCAGCCATTATACAGTGAAGCATGTATATTATTACTGAGTTACCTTAGGGAGGTGGGCCCAAAAATTTTTTTGCACCAAGGCCCTCTGTGGAGTAGGTTTGCTTCTGATCGGCAGCCACCTCCCAGTAGTGGATTGCTGCTCCTGAGCCTACCTAGGTATGATTTTCAGCAAAGGATAGAAAGAGAATAAAGCAAATTACTGGAAGTAAATTGGAATGTTGTTTAAAATCGCATGTTCTGTCTGAAAAATTTTGGGTTTCATGTCCCTTTAAAACCCCCCAAAAACAAACATATAGTTTTGTTTTACACTGAAAAAAGTATATGGAAAATAGCAGTTGTTAATTCACAGTTGCACGTGTCATTTTTTGTGGGTGTCTGTTGTGACACAGATTATTTTGTGTAAAGGTGCTATGAGGCTATTTGCACAGGGGTTGTGTGCTGTATTATATCTAAAATATATCTACTGTGCATTCAGTGATATTACCCTGTAACTCAGTTTACTTCTATAATCCAATTTACTTTGTTCTCTTGGTGTCCTTTGTTGAAAAGCAGGTAGGTAGGCTCAGGAGCAGCAATGCGCTACCTAGGGCTTGCTGGTGATAGGTGACTACACACATATGTCTCATTTCATTAGTGCACAAGATGTGTTTATACAGCTCCCAGTAATGCATTGATGCTCTGCATGCATCTTTAAAGGGACACTAAACCCACATTTTTTATTTCATGATTCAGATAGAGTAGGCAGTTTTAAGCAACTTTCTAATTTACTCCTAATATCAATTTATCTTTGTTCTCTTGGTATCTTTATTTGAAAAAAGGAGGAATGTAAGCTTAGGAGCTGGACCATTTTTTTGGTTCAGACCCATACTCCTCTAATTACTGCAGTAGTCCACCCCCTACCCAACACTATAAATCACTTTGAATCTAGGGGGGCAAGTAATCACCATTTTTAATGATGATCAGCTGCAACCTAAGGGCCAATTGTCCCTCTAGCCTAAACAGAGGGGGGGGGTAGGGCTCCATTATAGCTGCAGTCTCCTTTCCCCATCTGCAGTGCAGGGGTCCCCAGTATCTGGATCAAAAGGGGATCCCCCCAGGATGATGAACATGTGTTTGTTGTCCGCACTGCAAAGTAGATGTGAATCTAAGTGGTTAATAGTGTGACAGTGTAGTGATTGTAATAAGTGATATGTGTGCAATTAACCGTTGTGTTCCAAAACCATAGGGATATGTGTGTATGTCTTTCTAAGGGATCTGAGCAGGGATATTATTAGTAAAATGGGAATGTTTGTTAAAGGGACATTATACTCATATGCTAAATCACTTGAAACTGATGCAGTGTAACTGTAAAAAGCTGACAGGAAAATATCACCTGAGCATCTCTATGTAAAAAAGGAAGATATTTTACCTCACAATTTCCTCAGCTCACCTGAGTGTTTTGTAAAAAAGTTATCTTTCAGTTACTGCCCACCTGCAGGTAAAAAATAAAAGAAGGGAGAAATAAATAGCAGCCAATGAGCATCAGCAGTGCTGAGGTCATGAACTCTGTTACTGTGATCTCATGAGATTTCACTTAACTCTCATGAGATTTCATAGTAAACTCCCTTAAACTTAATAGGGAAATAACATGAGTGTGCAGGAGGCTCACTCCCTTGCTGGTCCCTGGACTGGCACACTGATTTGCTGCTTAAAGTCCTTTACAATGGGGTGTGAATACTTAGGACATTTTTTTTATTTTATTTTAAATGTTTTTATTTTAATTTTGTCAAACTTATTACATACAAAAATATGACATTACATTGTCTCACTGTTATGACTTAATGTATCATTTGCAAATTCAATATACGTTAAACAGTCTCCTTTGATTTCATGGTTATCATCAATCCAGCAGTTACCATCAATCAACTCCCCGTTCATCTCCTAGGCACCTCCCAACCTGTGTCTACCAAGTCAGTGCTAGTATAATTTCTCTTTTATATATATCCTCTTTAAACTGTAAAACAAAATTATCTGTAATATATCCTATTAAGTTGTTGTTGTTCGGGCATGGTTTTGTCGTTGTGCCTCATAATACATTATGTATGGCTCCCATTCTACCAAAAAAATATCTTTAGTATTGAGTAGTGTAGCTGCGGTACCAGTCATGCTGTAGTGGTATTCTATCTGTTTTAAAACATAATCTAGACTAGGTGGATCTACTTTCCAAAATTTGGCTATACTTAATCTGGTGATTGTACATATCATTGCCACCGAAATATGGTGTTGTTTTAAGATTCCATCTACCGGGAAGTGGAGAAGTGCTTGTTCCGGAGTGAGTGTTATATTGTTTTCAAAAATTTTGCTCAATAGGATGGATACTAATGACCAAAGATCCTTAACTTTTTTTCTTTCTTTCCAATTTTGATTTTTATTGAGGTTGTTCAGAAATAAAACAATACATATAAGTTCAATTGCATACAGTATAGATACCGATTACAGCAATGATGGGTTTGCTAGAGTATTCCGGTGCAGAGAATTGCTTTACAATATAAATACCTGTGTATACTCAAAAGGGTAAAACAGTATTATTGTACAAAATAACATTGAACCTATATATTAGAACCTCATTTTTTTTATATATTTGCGTTTCTCCTTAAACTGCGGGACAGCGAGAAATGGAGTATAATCCCTAAAGGATGAGCCGGGCCTCTCATGAACCCTTAATTTGATATTATGCACTGATAGGGATTTAAAAGAAGAGCATGATCAGGAAAACAGGGTTTCTAGGGGATGTATTTTTCCATGCTTACCTAGTAAGCGCGATGGTGGGGGGAGGAGCTAGTGGTGACATACAGGAAGCTTTATAGAGGTGTAAGGAGCTAAATGGAAGATGTAGAAGATATGGCTAAGTAGAGCATTGGTATCATGATCCTATTTTAGGGGAAATTAACTTTCATCTATCAACTATAGGGGAGTTTACAGAATAGATATCCCTGGCAACAGGAAGAAGGTGGAATATTGCAGTCTAATAAGCCTGGGGAGGGCTATTCAGTATCTTCAACAATAGGATCACTAATGGGCTGTTACAAATCTAGACAAATAACAAGTAACCTTGTGGTATTGGAAAGTTCCTGCTAATACTGGTGACCAAGTAAGATCTGTTATCTACAGAAGATCACTGATCCTTGATTCCCCTTTAGCGGTGAGAATTAATAGGAATCAAATATACACTTATAAGGGTAACAGCAATTCTTACATAAGTACGGTATATCTGGCTAAACAGTGACCCATATTATTTTAGGCCACATTGTTATATACCATAAGTTGGATAGCTAAAATATTAGTTACAAAGTGTAACATAAGGGGTAAAAATTATCTCTAATCTCTTGCGGTTATATATGGTCATTTGCTCATACACCAGTATACCTCTGAGTTAATAATTACAATTTGGAGATATTTGAGAGTTAAAAAAGGAAACCCAACATAACATACACATGTGATTATATCTTGGGCGCAGAAATTGCAGTCTAATATGTAGGTGGGTATAGTACTGTAACTTCCTCCAAAACTAGGAGCCCAGCAGAAGTCAGGGACTCAGCTTTGTAATGCTGTCAAGAAGGCAGTTTGTTATAAGATATAAGGCTCTCCCACCCTGCGGGCACAGGCCCTATACCTCACAGTAAGGGGATTAGGGCTAAACAGTAGGTACCGCAGATAGCAAAAATATTCACAAATTACAGGGAGTGCAGAATTATTAGGCAAGTTGTATTTTTGAGGATTAATTTTATTATTGAACAACAACCATGTTCTCAATGAACCCAAAAAACTCATTAATATCAAAGCTGAATAGTTTTGGAAGTAGTTTTTAGTGTGTTTTTAGTTTTAGCTATTTTAGGGGGATATCTGTGTGTGCAGGTGACTATTACTGTGCATAATTATTAGGCAACTTAACAAAAAACAAATATATACCCATTTCAATTATTTATTTTTACCAGTGAAACCAATATAACATCTCAACATTCACAAATATACATTTCTGACATTCAAAAACAAAACAAAAACAAATCAGTGACCAATATAGCCACCTTTCTTTGCAAGGACACTCAAAAGCCTGCCATCCATGGATTCTGTCAGTGTTTTGATCTGTTCACCATCAACATTGCGTGCAGCAGCAACCACAGCCTCCCAGACACTGTTCAGAGAGGTGTACTGTTTTCCCTCCTTGTAAATCTCACATTTGATGATGGACCACAGGTTCTCAATGGGGTTCAGATCAGGTGAACAAGGAGGCCATGTCATTAGATTTTCTTCTTTTATACCCTTTCTTGCCAGCCACGCTGTGGAGTACTTGGACGCGTGTGATGGAGCATTGTCCTGCATGAAAATCATGTTTTTCTTGAAGGATGCAGACTTCTTCCTGTACCACTGCTTGAAGAAGGTATCTTCCAGAAACTGGCAGTAGGACTGGGAGTTGAGCTTGACTCCATCCTCAACCCGAAAAGGCACCACAAGCTCATCTTTGATGATACCAGCCCAAACCAGTACTCCACCTCCACCTTGCTGGCGTCTGAGTCGGACTGGAGCTCTCTGCCCTTTACCAATCCAGCCACGGGCCCATCCATCTGGCCCATCAAGACTCACTCTCATTTCATCAGTCCATAAAACCTTAGAAAAATCAGTCTTGAGATATTTCTTGGCCCAGTCTTGACGTTTCAGCTTGTGTGTCTTGTTCAGTGGTGGTCGTCTTTCAGCCTTTCTTACCTTGGCCATGTCTCTGAGTATTGCACACCTTGTGCTT
Source organism: Bombina bombina (assembly GCF_027579735.1). NCBI lineage: Eukaryota > Metazoa > Chordata > Amphibia > Anura > Bombinatoridae > Bombina > Bombina bombina. Next base: position 131,791,822 of record NC_069509.1, on the reverse strand, counting down.
TTGGGCACTCCAGTGATGTTGCAGTTCTGAAATATGGCCAAACTGGTGGTGAGTGGCATCTTGGCAGCTGCACGCTTGACTTTTCTCAGTTCATGGGCAGTTATTTTGCGCCTTGGTTTTTCCACACGCTTCTTGCGACCCTGTTGACTATTTTGAATGAAACGCTTGATTGTTCGATGATCACGCTTCAGAAGCTTTGCAATTTTAAGAGTGCTGCATCCCTCTGCAAGATATCTCACTATTTTTGACTTTTCTGAGCCTGTCAAGTCCTTCTTTTGACCCATTTTGCCAAAGGAAAGGAAGTTGCCTAATAATTATGCACACCTGATATAGGGTGTTGATGTCATTAGACCACACCCATTCTCATTACAGAGATGCACATCACCTAATATGCTTAATTGGTAGTAGGCTTTCGAGCCTATACAGCTTGGAGTAAGACAACATGCATAAAGAGGATGATGTGGTCAAAATACTCATTTGCCTAATAATTCTGCACTCCCTGTATATGAAGCAATGGTGTAGTAATATAGTAGCCTTAGAGGCAGATCACTTCACAACCATTATGTCGGTAACTAATTGCATTAAAACAAAATAGGGTGCAATGAACAACATAACATACACTGTGTGATATTTGTAGTCAGCGTACTGTCTCAGCTGCAGATAATCTGTTTTCCGCTAGGAGGAAAACAGCGTTAACTGACATAATATTATTGGGCACAGCTTTATGGCGCAGTTAGTCAAAAGTGCAGTAAAAATACCAATAAAACCCCCCTATGGGAGCTAGCTATATAAAATGCCCAGCTTTATGATGGTATAACATTGAAGTGATTAGGTTTTACAGTTTCGCGTTCATAGATTCAAGTGTAGCTATTGTGCAATACCACTAAGCCCATTACAAGTAGTATGCACAGGCTTTCCTATATCAACTTCAGAGCAAATAATATACCACAACATCAGATTTTCCCATATCTCCTTATAGCGGTAAGAGGTTGTACCTCTTATCGAACCTCTAACAGAATTAACTATGTAAAACAGAGAGTATGCGTGCATACAATACACTGAGGCTTCAACAGTGGTGCTAAATATCAATAAAATAACATAGAGATAATATTGAGAGAAGTCGTTGCAAACATGTAGTAACTAATAATCAACAGTGGGAAACTGGAAATATAGTCCTTGTGAAAAGTCAGAGATTTATGATAATAGACATATGTTTAACTGAAATATTTGGGTAACTTTATCCTGTATCTGCAATTGTTCATCTCTTATCCCACACCGGCCTTGCAAAACAAATTAACTCGCAGGGAGTCTTTCCACATGGCTGGAAGAATAAGAGTCCACGATGCTTGGAGGGTCAGAATATTAAGATTGTGCGATCCACTTAGCTTTACAATCGGGGTAGATCGCCTCAGTTTCATATCCCCTCTGGTGACCATCTGCGTGTAAATAAGTCGTGAGGGAAACCTGGAGTATAGGTCCGCAGAAAAGAATCGTTGCTTTTCAGGCACTATAGCGGAACCGCCCAGCAGCCACTTGGGGCGTCTCAAGGCCGGAGCCCCATCTCAAACTCGTCTCTGCTGGGGGAGTATGAAGATCCAGGTATCTGGTGGGCCGGGAACAGACTCCCGTCTTGCAAACTCTCCTGACACTGTTAAGGTTATTATTCTCTTGAACTCATTGAAGTGATAGCTTATTAGCTGTTGCATAGTATCTTCCCATCTGAGTAGCGCCTCCATTATGCCTTTAATAGATATTGCCAGTATGTCTGTACTGCTTACAAGATCCTTCTGCAAAAATGGTGTCTGCAGTAGCATTCACTGCTGCCTTGTGGTCGTTTTGAGCCTACTTTAAGATGATTCCCTTAGCAAATATTCCCATAGAGTCAGGCTTCTTTGCAGGGCTTTAGATATAGTCCACAGATATGATGAATATCTATGAAATTATCCCCAAAATCAGTTTAGTTTATAGGAGCTCATGAGATGCACGTCTTGTCGCTTCTGCAGCTTGCTCCGCCCCCAAAGATCCTTAACTTTAATACATACCCACCACATGTGAATGTATGTTCCAGCTTATCCCCACCCGCTATAACATAGTCTGCCTGCTGTGTCATTTAGATTTCGGAACCTGGTAGGATAGAAAAAAACAACCATGCATTACTTTCATGAAATTCTCTTTTAATAATGCATTGACTGTGAATGATGACCCTCTATCAATATAGTTTATCCATTGCTCCACATCCCATGTCTTGCCTAACTCTTTTTCCCATTTAAGCATCGTTGGTGTTTTCCTAGACTTATCTTTTAGGTTAAACATAACATATATTTTTGATATTAGTCCATTGACTGGATGTTTTGATAAACATAATGTTTCAAATGGTGTATTCATCGGTGGTTTCTGGGTACCTAATACTTCTTGTATTCTAGATTGTAACTGCAGATAGTGGTACCAACGATTCTGCTCTACTTCCCCTAATTCTGCGTATTGTGTACATGTGATAAACTTGCCATTGATTATTGTATCTGCGATTCTATAAAGGCCTTTATTTGCCCATTTCTCCTGTACTTGTGCAGTAATGGGTGATTGAAGAGTTGCCAAAGGTGTAAGCCTTGACTTGTCATTGAGCAACACAAATTTTGTTGTTAGTGTGTTCCATATATGTACAGTATGGTTAATTGATAGGAACTTTTTTTATGTATTAGTCTGTTTTGCTTACGTGTCCACAGAAGTTTATATATACTGTCAATTTCTAACATGTAGGCCTCAATCTGTACCCACTGTGGTCTGTTAGTCCCTCTATACCATTGTGTTGTCTGCGCCATTCGTGCTGCGTACTAGTAGGAAACGAGATCTGGTATACCCACTCCACCACCACTTCTTGTAATTGTGGAGTTTAACATATTTAGGTCCTCTTGTGATGATTGACTAAGTGTACTAGATCCTAGAAACTCATCCAACTTTTCAGTTGTATTATTATTTCAGTGAGGTGCATTAAGATTATACAAGGTTGCATAGTACTCCGCAAATGTATTTGCAATATGTTGAGGGTCATTGGTTGTTTCCCCATTTGTGAGTTGAATCTGTGGTACTATGGTGGCTCTAGTGATGTCGTTTAGCTAATTTGCGAGCATTCTGTTGGGTTTATTGCTGTATAAGTAATATTGGTAATTTACTGCTTTAATTGAATTTAATTCTTCTTTATCTAATAATTGGTTGAGTATCCCATTTTTCTCTTTTTAAAGTTCTAGATATTGATTTTTTAGGGTGTAGCAAAAATTGGTATCGCAATATACTTATCTCTTCTTGCAGAGCTTTTATTTTTACATTGTTTCCTTTTTTAATTCTGCTCATTTCTGATATCAGTATGCCTCTGGTATATGCCTTTAGAGACCCCCACGTAAAAGTTGGATTAGATATTGTGCCTTCATTAATTGTGACAAATTCTGTTATTTGTTGGGGTATTTTTGTTTAATCATCTCATCTCTGAGTAGGTTAGGATGTAAGGTCCAAGACCTTGTTCTCTGTGGATTTATCATCCCTCTGAGTGTGATTTCTATTATCGCATGGTCTGACCATGAGCAATTATTAATCTTTGCCGTGTCCACTAAAGGATATAATATCTGGCTAGTGAGTAAGTAATCAATTCTAGAGTGTGTGCCATGTACTGCTGAATAGTAAATATAGTCTCGTTCCTGTTTGTTAAGCGCTCTCCAACAGTCAATAAGATTGTGATCTAAAAGGAGGTCTCTAAGTAATCTCTGGGTTTGATTGGTGTTGGTTGTAGTATTCTTATCTTTTGTGGTCCTATCTAGTTTATTATCAAGCGTCATATTAAAATCACCCACTATAATGGTCTTGTATCTTTTCCATTGTGTTAGGTGTTTGCTGAGGTTAGAAATGAATGGGTCCTGGTGGTGACCATTTGGTGCATATACATTAACCAATAGTACTGGTGTATTTTGTATCATTTTTTTTACTATTAGAAATCTCCCTGCTTTATCGCTGATTACCTCTTTTTCCTTAAAATTCAATGCTGAGTGCAGTAATAAGGAAACGCCACACTTCTTTTTGTTACTTATGGCATAATATTGAGTGGGGTATAGTTTGTCCCAGTATTTAGGGGTGCAATGTGATGTGAAGTGGGTTTCTTGCAACATTGGTTTTCATGGCCTTATATTCTAAAATAGCTTTTTTCCTTTTAGGGCTAGATTTATTAACGCCCTACAGCTGCAACTTCTCATAAGAACTTGCTCGCCGTATTTATCAAGCAGCGGTCACCAGACCGCCGCTTCCCTAACCTATTCGCCACCTCTAAGGTGGCGAAATTCAATCTCCTCGGTCTAGTCAGACCAAGGAGATTGACAGCTCCTACCCGCGCTTGATTGGCTGTGCGCGGGCAGGGGGCGGGATTGCACGCAAGCGCAAAATTGCGCTCGTGTGCAATAGCGAATACCTGCGGGTAATTTTGGCCCGCCACAGGCAAGCTGAGGCGTACAGGGGCGCGTATATGTGCCCCTGGTACGCCTCAGCTTTAATAAATCTAGCCCTTAATGTTAGAGATGAGTCCTCTAACATTGTGTGAAATTACCTTGAAATACATGGGGTCTGTAGGGGAATACTTAGGACATTTTGAGGTACAATATCTTCCTTTTTTACATAGAGATGTTCAGGTGATATTTTCTAGCCAGCTTTTTACAGCTATGCTGCATCACTTTCAACTTTTTTTTATTAATTAATGTAAAATTGTTTATTATAATTTAATAACTGTAATTGATTGAACAAGACGAGTTTGTATCAGTTTGGTGACATTGCTTTCTAAAGCCCATCTTAAAAACGTTTTGGCGAACTCAGTAATAAGTCGAAAGTGTTATCTGTCAATTATCAAGTCCTTTCTAGCTGTAGAATTTGGTAAGTAAAAAATACATAATTGTTTTAATTATGGAGAATTTTGATCGTGATTAGAAAAACAGACTAGCACATGTCACCAAGACGATAATGTGAAAAGTGCTCACGATAAACAATGTAAATAGCGTATTGTGATCACATTGGCATTTAAAATGGCTCATCAACAGCCATTAACTTGATCAACCCCATAGTTAGAGGAGAGTAATAGTGAAATAGTAAAGGGACATGAATCCCAAAGTTAGACAATATTATTTAAAAAATAAATCCGATTTACGCCTAATATCAAATTTGTTCTCATGTTATTCTTTGTTGACGAGATATCTAGATAGGTAGTGTCGCAGGTCTGGAACACTATATGAAAGGAAATAGTGCTGCCATCTAGTGCTCTTCCTAATGTACAATATTATTGCAAAACTGCTGCAAAATAGTGCTGCAGACACATGCACACAGGGCCGAACTGGGAAATCAGACCAGCCCTGGAAATTTGCATAGACAGGCCCAACCCCGCCCCCTCCAACATAGCCATGCCCCCTCCAACATAGTCACGCCCCCTCCAAGCCAGCCAACTTTTCCCCTTCAACTCATATAAATTATATATATATAATAAAAAATACAAATATTGTGAGTTAAGCAGGCAGTTTATACACAAATGAAATACTTGCAGACATACTTACACATACTTGCAGACACACTACATACACATGCATACATGCAGACACACTATATACACTTGCATACAGACGCACACCACAACATACACATACATGCAGACACAAAACCTACATATACAAACCGACACATACATGCAGGCACAAAACATACACACACCACAGAGTATAGGATTTTTAGGTGGCTAATTAAAATGCCTAGAAAAGTAAAACATTGACCTCTTTTGACACTGTGACTTGATGCCATATGTATGGGTCACTCACAGAGTACCCCCCCCTTGCTTTGATGCTGCAGCAGCAGCACCCAGACGTCCCAGCTTCAGATTGCACTCACTGCACAGTGCATACTGACTGACAGACACTGAAAGTGCAATAAAATGATGCCCCCAGCCCCACTGCAATAAATGATGCCCCTAGCAATAAAATGAAGCCCCCCCTACAATAAAAAAATATGATGCCCCCAGTACAAAAATATTGCCCCATCTCCCCAGCACAAAGATGATGCCCCTGCAATAAAATGATGCCCCCAGCAAAAATATGATGCCCCATCCCCCCTGCAATAAAATGATGCCCCATCCCCCTGCAATAAAATGATGCCCCATCCCCACAGCAATAAAATGATGCCCCATCCCCACAGCAATAAAATGAAGCCCCCAACAAAAAATATGATGCCCCCAGCAATAAAAAGATGCCCCAGCCCCCTGCAATAAAATGAAGCCCCCCTGCAATAAAATGAAGCCCAGTCCCCCTGCAACAAAATTATGCCCCCAGCAATAAAATTATTCCCCCAGCCCCACTGCAATGATGCCCCCAGCTATAAAATTAAACCCCCAGTCCCCCTGCAATAAAATAATGCCCCATCCCAACTGCAATAAATGATGCCCCCAGCAATAAAATGAAGCCCCTAGCCCCCCTGCATAAAAATGATGCTCCAGCCCCACTGCAGTAAAATGATGCCCCCAGCCCCACTGCAATAAAATTATGCCCCCAGCAATAAAATGATGCCCAGTCCCCCTGCAATAAAATGATGCCCCCAGCCCCCCTGCAAAAAAACGATGCCCCCAGCAATAAAATGATGCCTCAGATCTCCCCTGCAATAAAATGATGCCTGCCCCCCAAAAAACATGATGCCCCCAACTCAGGAGCAATGTCATGACACACTACTGGATGCCGGGGTAGTTTATAGTGAGTGGAACATGTGAGCGGTCACTGAGTGGTAACTGGTGGTAAGCATTGAGCAATGCATTGTGTGCACAAACCCTGCTTACTTACCGCCCATCTGCAGACTCAGTGCGATCTGGCTCAGACAGCCTCTCTGCAGAGTTTAGTGTCACCGGCGGGCTGGTTCAACTGTGAGTGCTCAGTGCTGCAGCCGCGTGTGTGAAGGTTGTGGTCGCGTAACGCTCAGGAGTCAGAATAAGTGGCAAGTGGGTCACGTGACGGCGGGTGCTGACGTCACTGCCTGCCTGTCACTCACTCACCTGTGCCGGGCGGGTAAACAATTGCGGGAAATCATTTTTAAAAAAAATTGCGCACAAAAAATAAAAAAATAAAATATATATATATATTTTGTTTGTTTGACTTTGAACCAGTGTGGTGGGCTGCAGAGCAAACTAGCAAAGGAAACTAGTGGCAGCCTAAAAGCTGCACTGTCTGATCAGGGCAAAAAAAAATCAATTAGCCGCCCGCATCAAAAATGTGCTGCTCTCAGTCTCTGCAGCAGCTGAGCCAGCCCAGCTGAGCTGTCGGCCGGCGGCCCACCAGGATTTTTCCCGGTATCCCGGCTGCCCAATCCGGCCCTGCATGCACACTCCTTACCTTCCTGCTTTTTAACAAAGGATAACAAGAAACAGAGAAAATTTGATAATAGAAGTAAATTGGAAAGTTGTTTAAAATTGTATGTTCTATCTGAATCATAAAAGAATACTTTTGTGTTTTATGTCCCTTTAACTGTAGCATGGACTTGAACAGGTAAACATACTATATATTATTATTTTTTTTCAAAATACTGTATGAGATAATTAGTAAAATAGAAGTAATACCATGCAGGCTCTCTCAACATATCGGCCCAGCACATAAAAAAAGGTGAAAAAAGAATGTTAAAGGGATAATAAACACCAAAAATGTTATTGGTTAAAAAAGATAGATAATCCCTTTATTTACCATTCCCCAGTTTTGCATAACCAACACTGTTATAGAAATATCATTTTTACGTCTGTGATTACCTTGTATCTGAGCCTCTGCTGACTGCCTCCTTATCTCAGATCTTTTGACAGACATGTATTTCAGGCAATTAGTGATTTCTCAGGCTCGCCGGAAACAGAATTATGAAGCAGCGGTCTAAAGACCGCTGCTCCATAACCTGTCTGCCTATTCTGAGGTGGCGGACAGAAATCGACAGAAATCAACCTGATCGATTGGCACCCCCTGCTAGAGGCCGATTGGCCGCAAATCTGCAGGGGGCGGTATTGCACCAGAAGTTCACAAGAACTGCTGGTGCAATGATAAATGCCGAGAGCGTATCAATGTGCAGCGGACATGATCCGCTATATCGGATCATGTCCGCTCGCACCATCATAAATAGGCCCCATAATGTATCGAAAGGGGTTTATACAGTTTGGATCCACTAAGCCGTGAACATACTATATTTTTAAACATATACTCAAACATTTGAGTAACATAAAAATTACAAATGGTCATTGTTTTCACACCAATTTTATGTGAAGATATAGCCCTGGATTACAAGAGGAGCGCAATTGATAGAGCAAAGTGCCTTCAGTCCAGCGCAAAGAAGAGTGGTGTGTGAGTGTGTTGTATGAGAGTGTGTGTGTTGTATGAGAGTGTGGTGTGTGAGTGTGTGTGTTGTATGAGAGTGTGTGTGTGAGTGTGTTGTATGAGAGTGTGGTGTGTGCTGTATGAGTGTGGTGTGTGAGTGTGTTGTATGAGAGTGAGGTGTGTTGTATGAGAGTGTGTGTGCTGTATGAGAGTGTGTGTGTGAGTGTGTTGTATGAGAGTGTGGTGTGTTAGTGTGTTGTATGAGAGTGTGGTGTGTGCTGTATGAGTGTGGTGTGTGAGTGTGTTGTATGAGAGTGTGGTGTGTGAGTGTGTGTGTTGTATGAGAGTGTGTGTGTTGTATGAGAGTGTGTGTGTTGTATAAGAGTGTGGTGTGTGCTGTATGAGAGTGTGGTGTGTGCTGTATGAGAGTGTGGTGTGTGCTGTATGAGTGTGGTGTGTGAGTGTGTTGTATGAGAGTGTGGTGTGTGAGTTTGTGTGTTGTATGAGAGTGTGTGTGTTGTATGAGAGTGTGATGTGTGCTGTATGAGTGTGATGTGTGAGTGTGTTGTATGAGAGTGTGGTGTGTGAGTGTGTGTGTTGTATGAGAGTGTGTGTGTTGTATAAGAGTGTGGTGTGTGCTGTATGAGAGTGTGGTGTGTGCTGTATGAGAGTGTGGTGTGTGAGTGTGTTGTATGAGAGTGTGTGTGCTGTATGAGAGTGTGGTGTGTGCTCTATGAGAGTGTGGTGTGTGAGTGTGTTGTATGAGAGTGTGTGTTGTATGAGAGTGTGGTGTGTGCTGTATGAGTGTGGTGTGTGAGTGTGTTGTATGAAAGTGTGCATGTTGTATGAGAGTGTGGTGTGTGCTGTATGAAAGTGTGGTGTGTGAGTGTGTTGTATGAGAGTGTGCATGTTGTATGAGATTGTGTGTGTTATATAAGAGTGTGGAGTGTGCGTGTGTTGTATGAGTGTGTGTGTTGAATGACAGTGTGTGTGTTATATGAGAGTGTGGGGTGTGCTGTATATGAGTGTGTGTGGTATATGAGAGTGTGGTATGTGTGCGCATGTGTTGTCTGAGAAAGTGTGTAGTGTTTGTGTTGTATGAGAGTGTGTGTGTTTTATGAGAGTGTGTGTGATGTGTGTGTTGTTTGAGAGTGTGTGTGTTATATGAGAGTGTGTTGTGTTTATTATATGAGAGTGTGTGTTGTATGAGAGAGTGGTGTGTGCATGTATTGTATGAGAGTGTGTGTGGTGTGTGTGTTGTATGAAAGTGTGTGTTATATGAGTGGTGTGTGTGTGTTATAAGAGAGTATAGTGTGTGTGTGCTGAATGAGAGTATGTGTGGTGTATGTGTTATATGAGAGTGTGGTATGTGTGCATGTGTTATATGAGAGTGTGTGTTGTTTGAGAATGTGTGTGTTATATGAGAGTGTGGTGTGGGTGTGTTGTATGAAAGTGTGTGTGTTATATAAAAGTAGTATATGTGTGTGTTGTATGAGAGTATGTGAGGTGTGTGTATGTGAGGGGTGAGTATGTGAAGTGTGTGTTATATATGAGTGTGGTGTGTATGAAAGTGTGTGTGGTGTGTGTGTTGTATGAGAGTGTGTGTGTTATATGAGAGTGTGGTGTGTTTGTTATATGAGAGTGTGTGTTGTATTAGAGTGTGGTGTGTGCGTGTATTGTATAAGAGTGTGTGTGTTGTATGAGAGTGTGTGTGTTATATGAGAGTCTGGAGTGTTTGTTATATGAGAGTGTGTGTTGTATGAGAGTGTGGTATGTGCGTGTATTTTATAAGAGTGTGTGGTGTGTGTGTTTTATGAAAGTGTATGTGTTCTATTAAAGTGTGTGTGTTATATGTGTGGTGTGTGTGCTATATGAGAGTATGGTGTGTGTTGTATGAGAGTGTGTGCTTGGTGTGTGTTATATGAAAGTTGTGTGATATAAGAGAGTGGTGTGTGCGTGTGTTGCGTGAGAGTGTGTGTGGTGTGTGCGTTGTATAAGAGTGTGTGTGTTATATAAGAGTGTGGTGTGGGCGTGTGTTGTATGTGACTGTGCGGGATATGTGAGTTGTATGAGAGTGTGGTGTGTGTGTGTGTGTTGTATGAGAGTGTGTGGGGCTGTATGTGAGTGTGTGGCATATGTGTGTTGTATGAGAGTGTGTGTGTTATATGGGAGTGTGGTGTGGGCGTGTGCTGTATGTGACTGTGCGGGATATGTGAGTTGTATGAGAGTGTGGTGTGTGTGTGTGTGTTGTATGAGAGTGTGTGGGGCTGTATGTGAGTGTGTGGCATATGTGTGTTGTATGAGAGTGTGTGTGTTATATGGGAGTGTGGTCTGTGCATGTGTTGTATGAGAATGCGTGTGTTATACAGGAGTGTGGTGTGGGCGTGTGTTGTATGAGAGTGCTGTGGTGTGTGTGTTGTATGAGAGTGTGGTGTGTGTGTGTTTTATAAGAGTGTCTGTGGTTTGTATGTGAGTGTGTGGGATATGTGTGTTGTATGAGAGTGTGGTATTACCCTTTTACAACACCTTTGACTATAATCAGGAATAAAGTATGCACACATTTTAGTCATTTTGCCAAAAATTGCAGCTATTGTGTTGTATATTACTTCAGAAAATTTTCAGATAAAGCATAAAAATAGGGTCGCAAAGGTATGTGGTATCATTGCACTGGGTTTTGGGGAAAAAAGTTTGACGAATCCTGCTCTAAGGAGTTTGAGTCTAAGCAATAGAATCTTAGTTCAAGCACAGTACATGAGCTAATTATGTAATTGAGTAATTCCATTCTTTTCCTCATTCTTATGGCTAAGTATTAGAGACCGGAGATGGAAGAATTCAGAATAACATGTACTGTAGATGTATTTTTCATTAGATTTTTAAATATTGACAAAATAAGTGTAAAGTTTAGTGTCTATAAAACAATGGGAGCTGCCATGTTGTAACTTAGGTTACCTGCTCTGCTGTGACCAATTAGGAACAGTTATAAAAAGGTCACTAGAGTGTGCAGCCAATGGTTGTGTGGAATATAACAGTGTTCTGCACTTCTATTTCTAACAGGAACTAAAAGCTCACAATTTTAGGATGGAATTACAGGAAAAGGGGATAAATAAATGATAAAAATATATTGCTGAGTTTTTTTTCTTTATGTAATTTATCATTTTATATTGCCATCTCTAGGTGTTTAATGTCCCTTTAAGCGCAATAATGCACTTAACTGTCACTCCAGTAGACGTAGTAGGAGTTCTTCCCTTAGTTATGTATTATAGTATTTCAATGAAATATAAAGCACCTCACACATACATACACACATTACATATAGAATAGATACATATATAGATATACAGTACTATGCAAACGTTTCAGGCATCAGGCTGGTGTGAAAAAATGCTGTAAATTACAAATGCTTTAAAAAATAGAACTGTTAATTGTTAATTTTAATCCATTAACAAAATGTAAAGTGAGGGAACAGAAGAAATATCTAAAAATAAAATAAAAAAATATTTGGCGTGACCACCCTTTGCCTTCAAAACTGAATCCATTCTTCTAGGTTCGCTTGCACACAAGTTTTTTTTTTTGTTTAAATAATTTTTATTAGGTTGAACAGTATGTAACACTAATAAACAGAAAAGTAAAAGATATGGTTACATGTATATTATCAATCCACAGTTAGGTACTATATTTCAACCTTTTTTTCAATTTACTGGATACAATTGAGAGGGGAAGGGGGGATATCCTATACATCATATACTTAATGAGACAATTTATATGTTCAAAATACATTAATATGTCCTTGGTCCTATGAGATGATGTCATCTGGCATGATATGTTTGTATTATATATATATACTTTTACAGTTGTGTTCTCTGTTTCCATATAAAAATCATGTCAAGAATAAAGTCACGTTTCCCCATATAGCAATAGTGCATTTTCTCAAGCGTGATAATATAATTAATTTCAGAGACCCATTGTGAGAATGTAGGTGGTTGTTCTGTCTTCCAGAGTCTTGGGATTAGTCTTTTGTCACATGTTAACATTAGATGTAGTAGTTTTGTGCGATAAATGCAGCCTATACGTGGTGTTTAGTTGAGATGGATAATGTTAGGAATGAGAGTAATGTCAGTATTTAATATTTGGTTTATGCAATGTTCTATTTGATCCTAATAATTCTTTAGTTTTGGGCAGGACCACCAAATATGGGATAAAGATCCCAGTTCTCCGCATCTTCTCCAGCAGCTAGATGTAGGGTTAGGGAAGATACTTCGGATTCTTTGGGGTATAAGATACCAGCGTGCAATGTTCTTAGTTATAATTGAGTTGAGTAGTCAGGGCCAAGGAGATAGAGGAAGAGTGGGTTATTTTGAAACTTCGTTTCCAGTTATCATCCCTAATTTCCACATTAGAGTTCAGTTTTCCATTTTGACAGGTAAAAGGGTTCTTTTATCTGGGAAGGAAACTCTAAGTAGTTTTATAACAAACTCAGCAGGTAGGTTGTTCCAAACATTTTGGAGAACTAATCACAGTTCTTCCGTGGATTTAGATGCTTCTCTCCCTTCATGTAATTCCAGACAGACTCCTTGATGTTGAGATTACGGCTCTGTGGGAGCCATACTATCACTTCCAGGACTCCTTGTTCTTCTTTATGCTGAATATTGTTCTTAATGACTTTGGCTAAGATTAGGGCTCTGTGGCGACCATATCATCATGTCCAGGACTTCTTGTCTTCTTTATGCTGAAGATATGACTGTGGCTGTATATGTCATTCTGTAGAATAAATTTGGAGCCAATCAGATGCCTCCCTGATGGTATAGCATGAAGTATAAGTATCTGCCTGTACTTCTTAGCATTGAGGAGACCAATCATTCTTACCAAATCCTCATCTCCATTTGGAGAAATGCAACTCCAAACTTGCAAGGAACTTCCACCATGCTTAATTGTTTCCTGCAAACATGAAGGAGGAGTTGTGGGATTGTGGAAGTAATGGACATGGTGAGAGGGCTTTAGCTCCAACCACCTGGAGGGTGTATGTTGAGGTGTGGAAACAGTGGTTCAAGAGGTGTGGGACATTTGGGCAGTGGGATGGGTTGGCTGCTTAGAATCGCTTGAGGGTCCTATTGGATTGCATCCCAGAGCGGAAAGGGTGTGGAGTATTTAAATATTGGGTGTCCTGGAGGTTGGTGGCATTAGCCTTTCTGTTTAAGTTATTGAGATGGGAAGATGTGACTAAGGCTTTTGTGGTAAGCATGGCATGGAAGGGCATGAGGAGAGGGACTGGTGCTAATGATGGTATGTGGTGTGTGGTTTTCTCCCTCTTGAAGGTGGTGATTGTTGTTATCTGTTTGTGTTTCTCACTTTGAGTTTTTGTTATTTTGTCTTGCTTTTATGTTGTCCTTTTCACACCTTTTTGAATTTCTGACTTGGTGGGGAGGAATAAAAGGGATAGCGGGGGTTCCAAGTTGTCCGATATGTGGGTTGAAGATGATTTTCTTTTTCTGTGGTTAAGGTGATCCAAGATGAATCAAGGGGGAAAAGGGAGGTTAATCAGGCTTTTTGGAACAGAGGGTATTGCTGCCCGGCAAAGCAATGGTTGAATTTTTGAGGGTTGGTCCTTCCATGTGTGGGCCATTTATAGTTCATGTGGATGGGTCATCGTTATCTCAATGTTAGTTTTTAGCAGTTTTTGTGGGTTTTGGGGAAATTAGGTTTTAGTGGTTGGGGACTTTGGGACTCATTGTTTTAGAATTGAGGCATCAACTGAGGCTGCTAGTTTGGGTCTGGGTGATGTACTGGTGAAGAATAAGTGCAGGTGGGATTCAAATGTTTTCAGTTTGTATATGAGACAATTGTGTATTGTTTGGTGTTATAATGGTTTTTCTCTTGCAGATCCAGTGCAATGTTGGGTAATTTCAAATCCATATATTTACTGATCCAGAAGAGCAGCTGCAATCAAAGACAATAGGGTTCAGCCTTCTTTACCCAAAGAGGAAGTTTTTGTCAGGTGGTTTGGTTTTCAGGGGATGAGGTGGGACCTGGTTGTGGGTAGTGTGGGGGCTTATGTCAGGCTATTTAGACATCCTGGGATATTAGTGCTTATTGATATTTGTGCATGCTGGGGGCAATGATTTAGGTTTTATGTCCCAAAAGATTTGGTGGATAGGATCCGTTTTGACATGGAGAGGTTGGTAGACTTGTTTGGTGGAGGTTTGTTCAGAAATTGAACCCATAGTGGTTTGGAGGTCTGCTAGGGATGTGCAGAGTTTTGAGGGCTCAAGGAAGAAAGTTAATCGCATGATAAGCAGTTTTGTGGGGAAGTTGGGGTGTGAGTTTTTGCATGTATTTTTGTGTTTTTTTATGGATTGGGTCTATTTGTATAAGGTGGGTTTGCAGCTCTTCAAATGTTAAAGAAGGGGTAATAAGGGCCTTCTGTTTGTGTGGTAGGGCTCGACAGTAGTGTCACACTTTAATGGGGTGCTTGCCCTATGTTTTGAATAAGTCGGACATTTTTTCACAGGAGAGATATATTTATATGGGGGCATGCATTTTATGTGTTGGATGTGCACGTTGGGATTTGGGGGGGGGGGCAAGTACGTGGGGTTTTATATTTAATTTGTTATTTATGGCTTGTTAGTTATAGGTTAATTTTTGTTATTTAATAAACAAAGCTGCAACCTTTATTACCCATTTCTGTGGTCGGTGTATTTTTTGGTTGTAAGAGAGTGCTAAATGTAAGGGTCAATGCAACCCCTGGATGAGGATACTTGAAGAAAGGTGTTTTTTACCCTGCATTGGCCTCAGTGATGAGGTCAAATTAAGGGCATGGGTGGAGATGGGGGCAAGGTTTTATTAAGGAGTGGGGGGCGGATGTGCAATCACTTCAGGATCTGAATGGTCAGGAGAAGCTCCCTCCATCCCTCGCTCCCGGTTTTGGTGGATTTTGAGTTGCAGCTTTGGCGGGGTGCTCTTTCTGGAACCTCCTGTTTTGTTTCACAGGATATATTTATATGTGGGCGTGCATTTTATGTGTGGACGTGCATGTTCGGATTTGGAGGTGCAATCATGGTGGGGTTTTACATTCCATAAACTTTACTTGTTTTTTTCACATAAAACACAGTTTCTATTAGGGTAGAATAGGCATTTAATATGTGCTAATAATATGTTGCTGTACCGTGTTGCCTTTATTTTTTAATAAATATGAAAATATTAATATATATATATTGATTAATATGGATGTGTATTGCTGATAAATATGTGCACTCATTGAGCGCACATACACCATATTTTTTAATCCTGATGATTATCACTGATTTTGTGATTTCATAATCTGATTTTTTTTTTAAATAACAAAAAAAAAACCATATTTTCCGTGGAACTTATTCACTAAAATGTGTAACAGACCATTGCACTTTATGAATTGGCAAATCAGAATAACATAAATGCATTGTATAAATGCATTTAATTTCTTACTTGTTTAGGCTGTTTTCTCCAATGAAAACACTGGAATATAAAATAACTATAGCCTAATAAAGTGATTGCATCATGTCCTGGTTTGCGGTTTATATTAAATACCTGTAAATCTTTCTCTGCAGTGTACAAGACAGACTGTGTAATTTCTAATTCAAATGATATTCTTCAGAAATAAATACACATACATATTTACATCTGATTCTAATAGGTCAACCTTTAATGTGACCATGAGTGACCTTGTATAATATCTAACGTCTTGGGTACATCTGTGAGCAATTTTCTTGCTAGTTCTATAAAAGTTGTTACAGTCTGCAAAGGATTCATTGGGAAATAAATGTCACTTTTACTATTTAATCTCTTATGAGTTTGGAATACCTGGTGATGTGTTTGGCAGACAATTAAAGAAGCTTCTTGGCAATACACAGAGGTTATATGGCATGCACTAGGTGTTTCAGATTGTTGATATGGTACACAGAAAATAAAATAGAAAATTATTAAAATGTGTACAACAGGCAGATAGATCAAAGGGATATTTTTATTGGTTTTCTTGCACATAGTATAATGGTGTGTTTTCTTAGTACCAAAATGAACCAATGAATACATTTATTTGTATAGGAATCTTAAAGAGTCATAAAAAAATAAAGTAGATTGTTTTACATTACTATAGTTTATTGATCTATTTGATAGTGCCCTGTTGCCTCAGAAGCTTGGAAATATAATAAATGCTAAAAATAGAACAAAAGGATATTGGTAGATCAATTAGCCAGAGAGTAATTTATTCTATATAATTACATCATTTAATTGTAATTTAACCCCTCAAGAACCGAGCATTTCAGATTAAATCTTCCCCAAAAGACCAGAGCATTTTTAGATTTTTGCCATCACTATATTTAAACAGAAATAGAGCCTTTTTTATATTTACCTATCAATACTATATATATTTTTTAGTAGACAATCCAAAGTATTGCAACATTTGAGAGATGAGCAACGGCACCACTTTTGTTACTTTGAGGGAACACTATATTTAAATGTATAGACTATAATCTAATATATAATTATACTATGTAATTGTGTATAGGTGCTGAGTATCAAAGAGAAACATATACAAGAACAATTACAGCAAGAGAGCTGGACAGGATACTAACCGGAAAAGCACTCTGCCTTCATACGTATGGGCTTAGTGTATATAGGTTTTAAAAAATATCAACTTTATTAGTTTTATTTAAAAATATTCTGTGACCCATGGGCACACTAACAAGTAATCTGTATAAGCCTCCTCACTAATTATTACACTGGTTTAATTTATATACATACGCTCCATGTTAGATATTGGGCTGTACATATGACTGTGGAGATATACCTCTAATCTAATCTGTGGAGCTATGAATATTCTAACTGTGACCCATGGGCACACTAACAAGTAATCTGTATAAGCCTCCTAGCTAAGTATTACACTCCTTTGGAGATTGCTAAAAATCTTATAACAAAAGAATATGATATGTAACTTTATAATTAATCAATAGCAACCGATACAAAGTTAGTGGCGAGTCGTTGGTTACACTGTAACTTAACGTTTGAATACACGGTAACTCCTGTAGTTTCATTTATATTCACATGCTCCATTTTGGATATTGGGCTGTACAAATGACGGCGGAGATATACCTCTAATCTGTGGAACAACCAATATTTTAATTGTGACCCACGGGCACACTAACAAGTAATTTGTATAAATAAGTGTAAACTACACGTAACTTACAAGGTATCAATACCTAGCCATACTACTACTGTTGCAAAACTCTATCACAGAGTACATATGGGTACAATGTATTTTAGTATCCATATAATACTCAGTGAGGTATACAATATATTAGTACACACTTCGACTGAATAGTGGCCCCTAATAGGTTTGACCCTATTTTGAAGAGATGTTAGCCCACAGCAGATTACAAACATACCTTTACCATTAAGATTTACCACAAATCCTCTTTAGGTGGGAGTTACTATCCATGATATCAATTCAGGATAAGAATTTGCAACTATCCACCCTTTTCACTACATTAGTTTGAAAACCAATTTTACTTGCTGCAACTGTTTTTATTGTGTGTAAGCCTTTTTAAATAAAACTAATAACGTTGATATATTTTAAAACCTATATACACTAAGCCCATATGTATGAGGGTAGAGTGATTTTCCGGTTAGTATCCTGTCCAGCTCGCTTGCTGGAACTGTTCTTGTATATGAAACCCAAAGTATTGATCTAGGCCCATTTTGGTATATGTCATGCCACCATTTCACTGCCAAATGCGATCAAATGAAAAAAACGTTAACTTTTTCACAAACTTTAGGTTTCTCACTGAAATTATTTACAAACAGCTTGTGCAATCATGGCACAAATGGTTGCAAAAGCTTCTCTGGGATCCCCTTTGTTCAGAAATAGCAGACATATATGGCTTTGGCATTGCTTTTTGGTAATTAGAAGGCCGCTAAATGTAGCTGCACACCACACTTGTATTATGCCCAGCAGTGAAGGGGCTAATTAGGTAACTTGTAGGGTTAATTTTAGCTTTAGTGTATAGATTACCCTCCAACCTGACACATCCCACCCCCTGATCTCTCCCTAATCCCCCACAATGGTCACCCCATCTTAAGTACTGGCAGAAAGTCTTCCAGTACTAAAATAAAAGGCTTTTTTTTTTTTTAAATATATATTTTCTGTAGTGTAGGATCCCCCCTTACCCCCCAACCTCCGTGATCCCCCCCAAACAGCTTTCTAAGCCTCCACCCTCTACCTATTTGCCGCCATCTTAAGTACTGACAGCTGTCTGCCAGTACCCAGTTTTCCCAAATTTGTCAACTTTTTTTCTGTAGTGTAGCTGCCCCCCACCTCATTTACCCCCTCCCAGATTAATTTACCACCCTCTTATCCCATCCCTCAGTATGATCCCCCTCTCCCTCCTCCTCTCTCCCTCCTTCCCTCTCCCTGCCGCTAGCCTCGGAGTCTTTTTATTCCGTAGCCGTAGTGGTGGAAAGTTGTTTAAAATTACATGCCCTTTCTGAATCATGAAAGTTAAATTTTGACTAGACTGTCCCTTCAATATATATATATATATATATATATCTATATACATACAGGAACGGACTGAGAATATTAGAATAAAAAGCAGCCCTGTAAAAATTTAAAGACCAGTCCGTAGAATGCACACGCCCCATTTTTTTCTCGTGGAGATTCCCGGGATACTCCTTCCTCAATTTTTTTTCATTGAGATTTACATTTTATTAGTTTGTTATAAAATAGGACAGATTGTTGTTATATAGGCACCTCACAACCCAATTTCATCCATGACTCCCTAGATATGAAACACCTTGTGACCTTAATACGTATAGCTCAGAAGAGAAAAGGAGATAGGTGATACAGTTACATCGTCTAACCAGAAGAACCACCCCCTTAAACTGCAGCTGGCGTCCCAGTAGGCCAATGCAGTCTTGTTACAGAATCTGCTTTTCAACCTCTCTAGGGAATGAGCAATAAGCACAATAATTACAAACAGCAAGGTATTTTACAGTAAATTCAAGCAAAATAAATAACAAATGCATATTAAAATTTTGTTTCATGACTCCACTCACCAAACACGTGGGCCACTCCCCACAACTAACGTGAATACAAAATTATATTTTTATTGCGATTTTAATTAAGTATAAATAAAACAACACAGTGTGTTTATGTATCATGCCATTTATCCCCCCCAAAAACCACAAATGAGATTTATACTTGGGACGCTGCCAACATAAGCCAGTTACTTTAACCACTAAGCTATGGTGATTCTTAATAAACTCCCTAGCAGTTCTATATTTCACAATGTCATCATACAGAAAAACTTGCCATTTCGTCAATTTTATATGTACAGGTCAGTTAAATGTGTTAAAAGCAAAAGACCTACTGAGAGTTTTTATTCTTGAAGGGACACTAAAATGAACTTTAATGATTTAGAAAGATTATGCAGTTTTAAGACACTTTCCAAAATACTTGCGTTATCAAATTTTGCTCATTATTTTTATATTCACATTCTGAGGCACCAGTTACTACTGAGCATGTGCACAAGATCACATGGTATGCATATACTAGTCTGTGATTGGCTGATGTTTGTCAAAATAAAAACCTACTGCTTATTTGAAATTCAAAGTAGGTGTTATTGCAATGTATGTTTAGTATGCACTTGTTAATTATGTAATTCTACTGTATTAAGTGGTCCTTTAAAACAAAAGTTTTATTTGTTTAATCTCTGCTGTTTAAGATCTCTTTAATTTCGAATTTCTTAGCCTTTAAAGGCCGCCTCTTAGATCAGTGAATTTTACAGCTAGACAGTGCTAGTTCGTGTGTGCCATATACATAACATTGTTCTCACTCCCGTGGAGTTATTTATTAATCTGCACTAATTGGCTAAAATGCAAATCTGTCAAAAGAACTGAAATAAGGGGGCAGTCTGCAGCTGCTTAGATAAAAGGTAATCACAAGGTAAAAAGTATAATAATTTAACTGTTGGTTATGCAAAACTGGGGAATGGTTAATAAAGGGATTATATATCTTTTTTAACAATAAAATTCTGGAGTAGACTGTCCCTTTAAGGGGAAGAGTTAGCTAAAACTGATCAGACTTTTGACCTATATATGTAGTCAATATTTTTATTTTTTTTCTTGTGAATGCTTCATTTTGTTTGTGGAATACATGTACATATATTATATACTATGGGTTTTGTCCAACACTTCTTTTTTTTTTAGACATATCACTGTCATCACAACCAACAGTGATGACACATTTATTCTAAACAGTGTGTTTTGTCCAGACAGTTCAGTGGTGATGCATCTTTACACTTGATCAGCCATTTTGAATTTTTCTGCAATGACTTATCAGGTTTAGAAGTTATGAGAAGCATTGTGATGACATCATACAGATAACAGGTCAATAGCTGCCATGTAGCTGTAAGTATTAGATCCAGATGTTATTTGACTGTTGAAAACAAGATATTTCATCCAAGTATCTCACAAAGCCAAAGTGTCTATTCATAGAGCAATGGTGCTTTCTGTCTAGTGTATACATGATTTCCCCCCCAAGATATTACACTTAGAGCAGGGGTGTCCAAACTTTGCTCTCCAGAGGTTTTGGAACTACATTTCCCATGACGCTCAGCTAGATAAAATGCTGGCTGAGCATCATGGGAAATATAGTTCCAAAACCTCTGGAGAGCAAAGTTTGGACACCCCTGACTTAGAGGAACATTCTATTATATCTGGATAAAACCCTACTTTGAATGACTGTCATCCGGTATGTCTTATCAGTATTGATTTATAAGAGCTATATCTATGTTCAATAGTATAGAAAACACAAGAGGAGTCTCATATTTTGTTTCTTCTTAGCCTGTATCTATAACCTGGAACCATTAAAAAGATTGAAAATGATTTTTGGTTCTTCAAAAATGCACTTATTTCTAATATGTAAACAATTAAGTTATTTATTATAGTGTTATATTATAATTAATATTACATTACATATCCTATATAGTCCTATCCCTGTAATGATGTTTATTAAAAAGCAACAGTCAGGAAATCAGATCTAAATCTCTGCAGTTTCTTGGCCCCTGAAGGCTGCCTCTTATCTCAGTTCATTTTATTAGCTTTTCACAGCCAGAGAATGCTAGTTCATGTGCACCATATAGATAACATTGTGCTCGCTCCCATGGAGTTATGCAGGAACCAGCACTAATTGGTTAAAATGCAAGATTATAAAAAGCACAGAGAAAAGAGGGGCAGTCTGCAGAGGCTTAGATACAAGGTAATCACAAGGTAAAAAGTATATTAATATAACTGTGTTGGTTGTGCAAAATTAGGGAAAGGGTAATAAAGGGGTAATCTATCTTTTTAAGAAATAACATTTTTTCAAGTAGACTGTCCGATTAAGGAGGTAAGCAAAACATGATTTAAACCGCGCACACCCCTTTAAAGGACGTCAACATGAGAAAATATAAAACTCTTTGTTGGAGTATTTTATTTATTAAGAAATGTCCTTTTCTGTTTTTCAACTTTGGGGTCAATCACAATCCTTTAGACCCCCCCCCCCATAGATAATGGTTTATCTATAAAAATCTCCATAGACTAGAATGTGGATTAACTGGTGAAAACCATTATTTTTCTAAAGTATTGACCCCTATGTGTTTGACCACCGTCAAAATTTAACTGCATAGTTCAAGTTGCAAAGTAACTCCTCTACGAAAAAAAGCCCCAAGCTAGATATATATATATATATATATATATATATTAGCTAATGAGAAATCCAATCTTGTAATGAAAAGCTCCCCTATATACACAAGGCCTTCCCAATTGTTTCAGTTCCTATGTCATTATAATTTTATTTTATTCTAACAAATGTTCACGCAACTCCTCTATCATAGTTACTAATTCCTTCTACTCCCCATACCAACCTCTTCAATCAGTCTCCAACCTACGTTTATCTGTGCTCATCATTACCACTTGCTTCTACTCCCTATACCAACCTCTTCAATCAGCCTCCGACCTACGTTTATCTGCGCTCATCATTACTACTTGCTTCTACTCCCCATGCCAACCTCTTCAATCAGCCTCAAACCTACATTTATCTGCGTTCATCCTTACTACTTGCTTCTACTTCCCATACCAACCTCTTCAATCAGCCTCCAACCTACGTTTATCTGCACTCATCATTACTACTTGCTTCTACTCCCCATGCCAACCTCTTCAATCAGCCTCCAACCTACGTTTGTCTGCCATCATCATTGCTACTTCCTTCTACTCCCCATGCCAACCTCTTCAATCAGCCTCCAACCTACGTTTATCTGCAGTCATCATTACTACTTCCTTCTATTCCCCATGCCAACCTCTTCAATCAGCCTCCGACCTAGGTTTATCTGCGCTCATCATTACTACTTGCTTCTACTCCCCATGCCAACCTCTTCAATCAGCCTCAAACCTACATTTATCTGCGTTCATCCTTACTACTTGCTTCTACTCCCCATACCAACCTCTTCAATCAGCCTCCAACCTACGTTTATCTGCACTCATCATTACTACTTGCTTCTACTCCCCATGCCAACCTCTTCAATCAGCCTCCAACCTATGTTTGTCTGCCATCATCATTGCTACTTCCTTCTACTCCCCATGCCAACCTCTTCAATCAGCCTCCAACCTACGTTTATCTGCAGTCATCATTACTACTTCCTTCTATTCCCCATGCCAACCTCTTCAATCAGCCTCCAACCTATGTTTATCTGGGCTCATCATTACTACTTCCTTCTACTCCCCATGCCAACCTCTTCAATCAGCCTCCAACCTACGTTTATCTGCAGTCATCATTACTACTTCCTTCTACTCCCCATGCCAACCTCTTCAATCAGCCTCCAACCTATGTTTATCTGCGCTCATCATTACTACTTGCTTCTACTCCCCATGCCAACCTCTTCAATCAGCCTCCAACCTACGTCTATCTGCTC
Organism: Bombina bombina; assembly: GCF_027579735.1. Lineage (NCBI taxonomy): Eukaryota > Metazoa > Chordata > Amphibia > Anura > Bombinatoridae > Bombina > Bombina bombina. The sequence goes on along the minus strand of NC_069509.1, from coordinate 131,768,502 downwards.
TCATCATTACTACAACTATCTGTTCTCATTATTAGTACTTGCTTCTACTCCTTATACAAACTACTTCAATCAGCCTTCAACCTACCTCTATCTGTCATCATCATTACTACTTCCTTATACTCCCCATACCAGCCTCTTCAATCAACCTCCAAACTACGTCTATCTGCTCTCATCATTACTACTTCCTTCTACTCCCCATACCAACCTCTTCAGTCAGCCTCCATCCCACGTCTATGTGCCGTTATCATTACTACTTCCATCTACTTACTATACCAAGCTCTTCAATCAGCCGCCAACCTACATCTATCTGCCATCATCATTTCTACTTGCTTTTACTCCCCATACCAACCTCTTCAATCAGCCTCCAACTTACGTCTATCTGCTCTCATAATTACTACTTGCTTCTACTCCTCATGCCAACTACTTCAATCAGCCTCCAACTTATATCTATCTGCTCTTATCATTACTACTTCCTTCTACTCTCCATGCCAACCTATTCAATCAGCCTACAACCTACGTCTATCTGCTCTCATCATTACTACTTCCTTCTACTCCCCATAACAAGCTCTTCAATCAACCTCCAACCTAAGTTTATCTGCTCTCATCATTACTACTTACTTCTACTCCCCATGCCAATCTATTCAATAAGCCTCCAACCTACGTCTATCTGCTCTCATCATTACTACTTCCTTCTACTCCCCATGCCAACCTATTCAGTCAGCTTCCAACCTATGTCTATCTGCTCTCTTCATTACTACATCCTTCTACTCCCCATGACAACCACTTCAATCAGCCTCCAACCTATATCTATCTGCTCTCATCATTACTACTTCCTTCTACTCCCTATACCAACCTCTTCAATCAGCCTCCAACCTACGTCTATATGCCCTCATGATAACTACTTCATTCTACTCCCCATACCAGCCTCTTTAATCAGCCTCTAGCCTATGTCTATTTTCTCTTGTCATTAGTACTTCCATCTTCCACCTCCAAGTATTCTCCCCTGCTGCTCCTGCTCTCTGGAACTCTTTACCCCACCCCATCAGATTCTTTCCCCACTGCTCATCTGAAAGTTCCTCTTTATCCTAAACCTATAACATAAATCTTGAACTGCCTTGTTTCACTGCCACAACTACAGCACACGAGAAGCTATCCCAAGCCTTCTATCTCCTCCCTCTTAACCTGTAAACTTAACCTGTGAGTTTTATGATTCTGTGTATATATATATATATATATATATATATATATGTTTATAAATAAATATATGTGTATATAAGTGTATACATGTTTACCTATGTGTTTGTATGTGTATATATTTATGCACATACATATTTACACATATAAACACCTATATACAGTATATATATATATAAGCACACAGATATATAGACATATATATTTATATTGGAACCCTTCCTAGTCAAATACTTTGCCATATACAATATCCCTTTTAACCCTTATAAAAACGTTTTATTAATATTAATATTATATATTATTATTAAAATTGTATATATGTCTGTAATACTTTATTTTAATGAGTTTGTGATGTGTTTTGTGTTAATATTTTTTTTAACCCTTACAGTTCACTTCAGGTATCAAGCTGCGCTAAATATTCTAGCACAGGTCGAGAGCAAACTATAACTTTCAACTTATAATACCAGGGCAAGTTAACGCGATCGCGATATCCATTGAAAGTATAGGTTGCTGTTGAGTAAAGTTGGCCAGAGAAGGGTCAGAGGGCTTTACCATGGACTTGTAATAGCAAAGTTGCAGAATAATGGTAGCGCGGTCAAGCGATATATGGTTAGCGCGAGCGCTATCATAAGTTATCCAGCCCAAGTTTTTTATTCTATGTTTAAAGCTAAATAGTATTTATGATAGCAGCCCAATATAATCTATCGCCATGATTTGCTTAAAAGTATATAAAAGTCGCTTAGAGGATTTTAATATTCTGGCTTTTGTAATAAAGATGGATGCCTGCTTTAGCATGTACAATGCAAAAATACTTATAACTGTATCTGAAATATTTTATTGTGTATATATTATTTTACTTAATTTATTTCCTATACTTGAAAGATATGCGCTGCGGAATCTGTTGGCGCTCTACAAATGAATCATAATAATTATAATAATAATACGAGGCGCAGAAATAAATTGGCTAGTTAAATATGTAGATACTGCTCTTTAAAATAAGAACAAACCTCTATTTATGACTGTTTCACTTTAAGACCGGAGGTGTTGCCGATTTTGGGGATTTGCGCCTAGCCTTTCTTCTTCAGAACAAAAGTTAAGAAGACTGAAAATAAAGGTTGATGTCTTAATGACATCTTTATAGTAAAGGTCTGCTCATTACTACAAAATTTGCTTTGCTTGATCTGCTCATATACTGATGGGGGTGGGAGCCAATTCTGAGAAAGATGTGTAGATCTAAAATCAGAATGGAATGTTTCATGGGATGTGAGGAATGTAGAGTGATAGGATTTGTATCCAGTCATCCAAAGCTAAATTCCTTACAGCAAAGCAAGCTACACTATATTTCTCTCTAATACCCTATTTTGAGAAACAAATATGTATCTAATTTTGACACAAAAAGTCACTGTGCCCTTTAACTTGATTACAAAATAAAAATATTTTTCCCTAATATATTAAGATATCATTATATTTCTCTTTAGGTAATAGGATATTTTTTTTAAATAAAAGAGCATACATTGAAAACTATATTATGCATCCGAAATACCAGAGTACTACACTTTAAATGGAACAGTAATCACTAAATACATTTCATAAGCATACTTATTAGATTATTTCCTGACTTTTTCTTGCCACCATGTTGATATCTAGCTTTTACTATATTCCACGTGTGCAGCAACTCTCCTTCAGATACCTGCAGTGTAAACTAGGTTCCAATATGGCTGCACCCATGCTTAGAAGGAAGTGCATGAAAGTGTTTAGTGTCCCTTTGAGGAATGCCTTTGTACTCATTTTTACTTTTATGGAAATGCATTTTTTTTTTCAACAATCTAATGCCATATCTACAAAAAGGCATAACTGTTCTGCATAATAATATATTCCCCTCTGCATAAATATGCCTCTCTGGTGTCTGCGGGGGGAGAAGTGCAAATTTAACTTTATGCTTCGCCTGCAAATCGGGTTTCCACCTATTCTGGTGAAAAATAATGCCAGGCTCATTAGTATATATTTGCATAAATAATTATACAGCATAAATCAGGAACAAAAGCTGCTAAGACTGGTTTTAAATGATCATTAGTTTGTAATTAGAGGCCAACAGACTTAGTTTGACTATGATAGCATCTTTACTTCTGTTTAATCTTTGTTTCCAACCTTAACCTTAAAAATACCGGCTGGGTGGAATCCTTGCCTGCAAAACAGTGCACATTCCTTTCTTTTATGGGGCGAATATTCTGACTAGAGGTAAATAGTGACAAACTAACCTTTGGGATTATGTAATGTTACTTGTTATATCAGTTAAAGTGAAAGTAAAGTTTGAGCCTCTAGAACACATAAATCTACTCTATATGTCAAATACAGGGAGTGCAGAATTATTAGGCAAATTAGTATTTTGACCACATCATCCTCTTTATGCATGTTGTCTTAATCCAAGCTGTATAGGCTCGAAAGCCTACTACCAATTAAGCATATTAGGTGATGTGCATCTCTGTAATGAGAAGGGGTGTGGTCTAATGACATCAACACCCTATATCAGGTGTGCATAATTATTAGGCAACTTCCTTTCCTTTGGCAAAATGGGTCAAAAGAAGGACTTGACAGGCTCAGAAAAGTCAAAAATAGTGAGATATCTTGCAGAGGGATGCAGCACTCTTAAAATTGCAAAGCTTCTGAAGCGTGATCATCGAACAATCAAGCGTTTCATTCAAAATAGTCAACAGGGTCGCAAGAAGCGTGTGGAAAAACCAAGGCGCAAAATAACTGCCCATGAACTGAGAAAAGTCAAGCGTGCAGCTGCCAAGATGCCACTTGCCACCAGTTTGGCCATATTTCAGAGCTGCAACATCACTGGAGTGCCCAAACGCACAAGGTGTGCAATACTCAGAGACATGGCCAAGGTAAGAAAGGCTGAAAGACGACCACCACTGAACAAGACACACAAGCTGAAACGTCAAGACTGGGCCAAGAAATATCTCAAGACTGATTTTTCTAAGGTTTTATGGACTGATGAAATGAGAGTGAGTCTTGATGGGCCAGATGGATGGGCCCGTGGCTGGATTGGTAAAGGGCAGAGAGCTCCAGTCCGACTCAGACGCCAGCAAGGTGGAGGTGGAGTACTGGTTTGGGCTGGTATCATCAAAGATGAGCTTGTGGGGCCTTTTCGGGTTGAGGATGGAGTCAAGCTCAACTCCCAGTCCTACTGCCAGTTTCTGGAAGACACCTTCTTCAAGCAGTGGTACAGGAAGAAGTCTGCATCCTTCAAGAAAAACATGATTTTCATGCAGGACAATGCTCCATCACACGCGTCCAAGTACTCCACAACGTGGCTGGCAAGAAAGGGTATAAAAGAAGAAAGTCTAATGACATGGCCTCCTTGTTCACCTGATCTGAACCCCATTGAGAACCTGTGGTCCATCATCAAATGTGAGATTTACAAGGAGGGAAAACAGTACACCTCTCTGAACAGTGTCTGGGAGGCTGTGGTTGCTGCTGCACGCAATGTTGATGGTGAACAGATCAAAACACTGACAGAATCCATGGATGGCAGGCTTTTGAGTGTCCTTGCAAAGAAAGGTAGCTATATTGGTCACTGATTTGTTTTTGTTTTGTTTTTGAATGTCAGAAATGTATATTTGTGAATGTTGAGATGTTATATTGGTTTCACTGGTAAAAATAAATAATTGAAATGGGTATATATTTGTTTTTTGTTAAGTTGCCTAATAATTATGCACAGTAATAGTCACCTGCACACACAGATATCCCCCTAAAATAGCTATAACTAAAAACAAACTAAAAACTACTTTCAAAACTATTCAGCTTTGATATTAATGAGTTTTTTGGGTTCATTGAGAACATGGTTGTTGTTCAATAATAAAATTAATCCTCAAAAATACAACTTGCCTAATAATTCTGCACTCCCTGTATACTGAAATCGCAAACTTTTTTTTTTTTAATTAATTTTATATTTTCAACTTTATTAATCTATAAAATTTCCTACCGTTACCGAGCTAACTCCGCCCATCATCTACTTCCTTGATTTCTTTGTGCTGACGCATAGAGCGGTCCCACCCGCTCCATACGTATATGTAAAATCCACGTTCACATTGAACAGGTCTAAAACGAGCATGCATCAATCACGCTAGCAACATAGTATTGAATGAATACCAATAATGTATTCATTCGGTACTATGTTATATTTCATACAGAGTGGCTATAAATTTTTTAAATACGTGACCGTTTTCCCTAGACCGCAACTATCACAACGTTTACTCTTTATTGCCGGGGGGGGGGGAGAATGCGCATGCGCGAAACGGGAGCGCGCAACAAAACCAAATCTGCAGAAAGTAAATTGGCGCATGCACAGATTAACCAATACTCCAATGACGTAGCTTGGTTATTGGGACAGCGTGACCAGAAGCAAAAAACAAAAATTATATTACGAGTTGAATTACGATACTATGTAAAACCAAATAGTTGCTGTCATAACTTTGTTGACAGATAAATGCTGCAAAATTGATGAATGAAACTTATATTATTTTGGCATAAAGAATGTTAATGAAGAACGTAAACAAGGTAAGTTTACCTTCACTTTAAGAAGTATGAACTGCATCTCAAGAGGAATAATGACCCACCAGACAGCAGGGAACCCCAGAGGAAACATTGCTATCTGCGCTCTAGAAGCAAAAGAGAATTATTGGGTAAAGCATTTATTTACATTTATTAATATACTGCAAGTTCATTATAATCCACAGTTTTATAGAGTGGAAGTCTTTAACATCTGTATCACTTATTTCTTTCTGTATGACAGATATCAGGCATGCAGTCATTTTCACATGGGCTTGTTTAGATCTGTTTAGATGCAGTTTGATACATTTACTTACATACTGCAATGACGACAAAATCATTTATAAGTGATGTGATTTTATACAAGTTCCTTTGAATGACTATATTACTTTCTCAAATGCTTTATTGATGAGACATAGATTACTTGGACTAGTGGTGCAGGCGCAACAGTGAACATTTATGTGCATGGATGTAAACAAGCGTCAGATGTCCTATTACAAGGCGCATTTAATTAAATTCAATTTAAAGGTTCATGGAAGGCAAGATTCAAAATTCATGATTTAGATAGAACTTACAATTTACACCTTTCACTTGGTATATTTTGTTGAAACAGTTCCTTTCCATGAGAAAATACCTACGTAGTGCATCTTCAGCACTATAGGTATAACATTGTTACAAATATTTTCGAAAATAGTGCTCAACAAGTGCATTATCCTGAGCCTACCTAAGTATGCTCTTTTGTTAAGGAGTGAAGCTAAACTGCATTCAATCTAATAATTATTTCCAAGCAGATAAATGTACGCAAAACATGTTATGTAATACATAAAGGGCCAGATTATAAGTGGCGCGCTAACAGTTACGCACAAGCGAAAAGGGGTTTATCATGGGTGTTTGCCCTTTTCCGGTTTAGTGCTCGTATTACAAGTTGAAAGTAATTGAAATCACTTTAGCACTATCACAATTTACGTTAGAATAATTACCGCATCCTCAGAGCTCTGGTTAAATGTTAAATACATTTACAGTTACACTCACAATAACACTACATAATAAAAATTATAAAAAAAAAACAAAATCACAAAAAAGTTATAAGGGCTCAAAGATATGAGGTCTCAGGTGTTAGAAAAAAAGGCAGACAAAGGACTTTAACATGGAGATACATACATAATATACATGTCTAAATATGTGTATGTATGTATATATACTTATATATTCATTAATTTATATGTGTGCACATATGTATTAATGTATTTATATGTGTATATATGTATTTACAGATATATACTGTATATATATATATATATATATATATATATATATATACACACATATAAACACATAAGTACATTTGTACACACATATAGACATATATATATATAAGTGCATTGGAGCCCTTTGCACTGAACCGAGTGGGACACTGAACCCAATTTTTTTCTTTTGTGATTCAGATAGAGCATGCAATTTTAAGCAACTTTCTAATTTACTCCTATTAGCAAATGTTCTTCATTCTCTTGGAATCTTTATTTGAAAACCAAGAATGTAAGTTTAAATGCCGGCCCATTTTGGTGAACAACCTGGGTTGTTCTTGCTGATTGGTGGATAAATTCATCCACCAATAAACAAGTGCTGTCCAAGGTTCTGGGCTTTCTTTTTCAAATAAAGATAGCAAGAGAACGAAGAACAATTGATAATAATAATAGGAGTAAATTAGAAAGTTGCTTAAAATTGCATGCTCTGTCTGAATCACAAAAGAAACAATTTTGGTTCAGTGTCCCTTTAAGTAGATGAAAACATAAAAAATCATATTTATGCAATATTCATATTTAATAAAGTGTTATACTGTGCACTTACTGTAAATATTTCACAGTCCAATGTTCTACACATAGAGGAATATGTTCTATGCATTTATAAATAGATATTCCTACCTATCTGTATATATCTATATATAATCATATATATATATATATATACAGTATATATATATATATATATATATTTATGTATAGATATATATTGTACCAAAATTATATATATATATATATATATATATGTATATATATATATATATATATATATATATACATATATATATGTTTATGAATAAATAGAACATATTCTGCTATGTGAAGAACATTGGAATGGGAAATATTCATATTTTCATGTTGGGTTAGCGCACTTGAGAATATGCGATCGGGTTTGGGCTTGAATAGGGTGTTTTTCCCTACTTTTTTTGCTCTATACTTCTATGGAAGAACAAGCTAACGCGGGCACAATATTGTAAGTTCTGCATGGAGCTGATATGATTGCATGTACATATAATTACAATTCTTCACTTTTCTCTATCTTTCAACTTAAAGACATTGGGGCCTAGTTATCAAGCCGTCAACCTCAAATACGCTGGAATTCCGCAGTGTATTTGTGGCGAGGCTGATACGCCTTAGTTATCAAAGGCTCGAGACCGGCAAAAGTAGAATTTTGTGACGTAAGCATCGATCCGCCGGACTCCGTCCGACACAGATCGATTCTTACGTCACTCCAGATGTTCCGCACACAAGTGCGGCACATTCTCACTACTTTTGCTAGTTATCAAAAAACTAGCAGGTACGCTCGGCACTTTTACGGCCCAGCGTACCTGGTTTTCAATCCGCCACCCCTGGAGGCGGCGGATCCCATAGGAATCAATGGGAGTCTGACTATAGCGAAAGTACAAGTTTGCGGCTGACAGACATCCCATTGATTCCTATGGGAGCTGTCTACACCTAACACCCTAACATGTACCCTGAGTCTAAACACCGCTAATCTGACCCCCCCTACACCGCCGCAACTAAATAAAGTTATTACCCCCTAAACCGCTGCTCCCGGAGCCCACCGCAAGCTACTCTATACATATTACCCCCTAAACCGCCGCTCCCGGAGCCCACCGCAAGCTACTCTATACATATTAACCCCTAAACCGCCGCTCCCGGAGCCCACCGCAAGCTACTCTATACATATTAACCCCTAAACCGCCGCTCCCGGAGCCCACCGCAAGCTACTCTATACATAATAACCCCTAAACCGCCGCTCCCGGAGCCCACCGCAACTATAATAAATGTATTAACCCCTAAACCGCCGCTCCCTGAACCCGCCGCAACCTATATTAAATGTATTAACCCCTATCCTGCCCCCCTACACCGTCGCCACCTATAATAAATTTATTAACCCCTAATCTGCCCCCCCTACACCGTCGCCACCTATAATAAATTTATTAACCCCTATCCTGCCCCCCACTACGCCGCCGCCACTGTAATAAAATTATTAACCCCTAAACCTAAGTCTAACCCTAACCCTAACGCCCCCCTAACTTAAATATTAATTAAATAAATCTAAATAAATTAACTCTTATTAACTAAATGAATCCTATTTAAAACTAAATACTTACCTTTAAAATAAACCCTAATATAGCTACAATATAAATAATAATTAGATTCTAGCTATCTTAGGATTTATATTTATTTTACAGGTAACTTTCAATTTATTTTAACCATGTACAATAACTATTAAATAGTTATTAACTATTTAATAGCTTACCTAGCTAAAATAAAGAGAAATGTACCTGTGAAATAAATCCTAACCTAAGTTACAATTACACCTAACACTACACTATACTTTAATAAATTATTCCTATTTAAAAATAAATACTTACCTGTAAAATAAACCCTAAGATAGCTACAATATAATTAATAATTATATTATAGCTATCTTAGGATTTATATTTATTTTACAGGTAACTTTGTATTTATTTTAGCTAGTTAGAATAGTTATTAAATAGTTATTAACTATTTAATAACTACCTAGCTAAAAGAAATACAAAATTACCTGTAAAATAAATCCTAACCTAAGTTACAATTAAACCTAATACTACACTATCATTAAATTAACTAAATAAACTACCTACAAATAACTACAATTAAATACAATTACATAAACTAACTAAAGTACAAAAAATAAAAAAAGCTAAGTTACAAAAAATAAAAAAATAACAACAATTTTAAGCTACTTACACCTAATCTAAGCCCCCTAATAAAATAACAAACCCCCCCAAAATAAAAAAAATCCCTACCCTATTCTAAATTAAATAAATTTCAAAGCTCTTTTACCTTACCAGCCCTTAAAAGGGCCATTTGTGGGGGCATGCCCCAAAAAGTTCAGCTCTTTTGCCTGTAAAAGAAAAATACAACCCCCCCCAACATTAAAACCCACCACCCACATACCCCTAATCTAACCCAAACCCCCCTTACAAAAACCTAACACTAATCCCCTGAAGATCATCCTACCTTGAGTCGTCTTCACTCAGCCGAGCCACCGATGGAACTGAAGAGGACATCCGGAGCGGAAGAAGTTAATCCTCCAAGCGGCGCTGAAGAAATCTTCCATCCGATGAAGTCATCATCCAGGCGGCGCTGAAGAAGTCTTCGATCCGGCCGATGTCATCTTCAAAGAGGCGCTGAAGAGGTCTTCTATCCGGGCGAAGTCATCTTCCAAGCCGGGTCTTGAATCTTCCTTCCGCCGACGCGGAACCACCTTCTTCACCGACGGACTACGACGAATGACGGCTCCTTTAAGGGACGTCATCCAAGATGGCGTCCCCTCAATTCCGATTGGCTGATAGGATTCTATCAGCCAATCGGAATTAAGGTAGGAAAAATCTGATTGGCTGATGGAATCAGCCAATCAGATTGAGCTCGCATTCTATTGGCTGTTCCGATCAGCCAATAGAATGCGAGCTCAATCTGATTGGCTGATTGGATCAGCCAATCGGATTGAACTTGAATCTGATTGGCTGATTCCATCAGCCAATCAGATTTTCCTACCTTAATTCCGATTGGCTGATAGAATCCTATCAGCCAATCAGAATTGAGGGGACGCCATCTTGGATGACGTCCCTTAAAGGAGCCGTCATTCGTCGTAGTCCGTCGGTGAAGAAGGTGGTTCCGCGTCGGCGGAAGGAAGATTCAAGACCCGGCTTGGAAGATGACTTCGCCCGGATAGAAGACCTCTTCAGCGCCTCTTTGAAGATGACATCGGCCGGATCGAAGACTTTTCTTCAGCGCCGCCTGGATGATGACTTCATCGGATGGAAGATTTCAACAGCGCCGCTTGGAGGATTAACTTCTTCTGCTCCGGATGTCCTCTTCAATTCCATCGCTGCTCGGCTGAGTGAAGACCACTCAAGGTAGGATGATCTTCAGGGGATTAGTGTTAGGTTTTTGTAAGGGGGGTTTGGGTTAGATTAGGGGTATGTGGGTGGTGGGTTTTAATGTTGGGGGGGGTTGTATTTTTCTTTTACAGGCAAAAGAGCTGTTTTCTTTGGGGCATGCCCCCACAAATGGCCCTTTTAAGGGCTGGTAAGGTAAAAGAGCTTTGAAATTTATTTAATTTAGAATAGGGTAGGGCATTTTTTTATTTTGGGGGGGTTTGTTATTTTATTAGGGGGCTTAGATTAGGTGTAAGTAGCTTAAAATTGTTGTAATATTTTTAACATGTTTGTAACTTATTTTTTTATTTTTTGTAACTTAGCTTTTTTTATTTTTTGTACTTTAGTTAGTTTATGTAATTGTATTTAATTGTAGTTATTTGTAGGTAGTTTATTTAATTAATTTAATGATAGTGTAGTATTAGGTTTAATTGTAACTTAAGTTAGGATTTATTTTACAGGTAATTTTGTATTTCTTTTAGCTAGGTAGTTATTAAATAGTTAATAACTATTTAATAACTATTCTAACTAGCTAAAATAAATACAAAGTTACCTGTAAAATAAATGTAAATCCTAAGATAGCTATAATATAATTATTAATTATATTGTAGCTATCTTAGGGTTTATTTTACAGGTAAGTATTTATTTTTAAATAGGAATAATTTATTAAAGTATAGTGTAGTGTTAGGTGTAATTGTAACTTAGGTTAGGATTTATTTCACAGGTACATTTCTCTTTATTTTAGCTAGGTAAGCTATTAAATAGTTGTACATGGTTAAAATAAATTGAAAGTTACCTGTAAAATAAATATAAATCCTAAGATAGCTAGAATATAATTATTATTTATATTGTAGCTATATTAGGGTTTATTTTAAAGGTAAGTATTTAGTTTTAAATAGGATTCATTTAGTTAATAAGAGTTAATTTATTTAGATTTATTTAATTAATATTTAAGTTAGGGGGGCGTTAGGGTTAGGGTTAGACTTAGGTTTAGGGGTTAATAATTTTATTACAGTGGTGGCGGCGTAGTGGGGGGCAGGATAGGGGTTAATAAATTTATTATAGGTGGCGACGGTGTAGGGGGGGCAGATTAGGGGTTAATAAATTTATTATAGGTGGCAACGGTGTAGGGGGGGCAGGATAGGGGTTAATACATTTAATATAGGTTGCGGCGGGTTCAGGGAGCGGCGGTTTAGGGGTTAATACATTTATTATAGTTGTGGTGGGCTCCGGGAGCGGCGGTTTAGGGGTTAATATGTATAGAGTAGCTTGCGGTGGGCTCCGGGAGCGGCGGTTTAGGGGTTAATATGTATAGAGTAGCTTGCGGTGGGCTCCGGGAGCGGCGGTTTAGGGGTTAATATGTATAGAGTAGCTTGCGGTGGGCTCCGGGAGCGGCGGTTTAGGGGGTAATATGTATAGAGTAGCTTGCGGTGGGCTCCGGGAGCGGCGGTTTAGGGGGTAATAACTTTATTTAGTTGCGGCGGTGTAGGGGGGGTCAGATTAGCGGTGTTTAGACTCGGGGTACATGTTAGGGTGTTAGGTGTAGACAGCTCCCATAGGAATCAATGGGATGTCTGTCAGCAGCGAACTTGTACTTTCGCTATGGTCAGACTCCCATTGATTCCTATGGGATCCGCCGCCTCCAGGGGTGGCGGATTGAAAACCAGGTACGCTGGGCCGTAAAAGTGCCGAGCGTACCTGCTAGTTTTTTGATAACTAGCAAAAGTAGTGAGAATGTGCCGCACTTGTGTGCGGAACATCTGGAGTGACGTAAAAATCGATCTGTGTCGGACGGAGTCCGGCGGATCGATGCTTACGTCACAAAATTCTACTTTTGCCGGTCTCGAGCCTTTGATAACTAAGGCGTATCAGCCTCGCCACAAATACACTGCGGAATTCCAGCGTATTTGAGGTTGACGGCTTGATAACTAGGCCCCCATGTTTTTTATGGCACTTAGCGGTAGATTTACCTCTCTATCCCCGTACTTTCCGGCTCGCTGGAAATGTAAGTTTAGAAGCAGCAGTTATAACTCCTCTGCCACCTCTGAGGCTGTGGACAGCAATCAGCCCGAGCGTATACGATCAGGTTGATTGACACCCCCTGCTAGCGGCAGATTGGCCGCGAATGTGCAGAGGGCGGCATTGCACAAGCAATTCACTAGAAATGCTTGTGCAATGATAAATGCCGACCACGTATGCTGTTGGCATTTATTGATGTGCAGCGGACATTGATAATTATACCCCATGTCTTCATTAGAGCATCCAGCAACAACAATTAAATGTAACTGTAGCATAAAGGTAAACTATTTCACATATCTTGATGTTTTCCCTATATTACCAATTCCCCAGTTTTACATAATCAACACGGTTATATTAAAGGGACAGTAAACACCAGAATTTTTGTTGTTTAAAAATGTAGATAATCCCTTTATTACCCATTCCCCAGTTTTGCATAACCAACACAGTTATAATAATATACTTTTTACCTCTGTGATTACCTTGTATCTAAGCCTCTGCAAACTGCCCCCTTATTTCAGTTCTTTTGACAGACATGCATTTTTAGCCAATCAGTGCTTGCTCTTAGGAGCTTCACGTGCCAGAGCTCAATGTTATCTATATGAAACACATGAACTAACGCCCTCCAGTGGTGAAAAACTGTCAAAATGCTTTCCGATTAGAGGCAGTCTTCAAGGTCTAAGAAATTAGCACATGAACCTCCTAGATTTAGCTTTCAACTAAGAATACCAAGGGAACAAAACAAAATTGGTAATAAAAGTAAATTGGAATGTTGTTTAAAATTACATGCCCTATTTAAATCATGAAATATTTTTTGTAACTTTACTGTCCCTTTAATATAATTTTTACCTCTGTGATTAATTTGTATCTAAACATCTGCAGACTGCCCCCTTATCTCAGGGCTATTTATTTATTATCTATTGACTTGCATTTTAGCCAATAAGGGCTGTGTCATGCACAACTCCACGGGAGAGAGCACAATGTTATCTATATGGCACACATGAATTAGCTGTCTGTAGTGGCTTAGAAACAGGCAGACATTTAGAGGTTTAAATGCTATAAAGTATATTAATATAACAATGTTGGTTGTGCAAAGCTGGGAATGGGTAGTAAAGGTGTTATCTATCTTTTTAAACAATAACAGTTTTGGTGTAGACTGTCCCTTTAAGGAGCAGCATTCACTGCTTGATAACTGGAGCACTTCATGTGTTTTTCACACAAGATAAAAGCTTTCATATGTTTTTTTTTCAGGCAAATATACAAGCTTTTACATGGTTTTCCAATTTGCACTTTTTGTAGGTCAACAGTGTGTTCATACTCATACATATAAATAAGGATTAGCATTGATTTGCTGCATTTGTTTTTGTTTACGCAGATCTTTTTTTAATCTTGCTGTATCTTTATAGAAGAACAATTTTATAGCTGTATTGATACATACTGTAGATGATCTTGAGGTGACCCTCCCTAAATGTTGATGTTAGGGACGGTTTGAGTTGTCCCTCAATCAGACTTATGTCCATGGCTCTTGCGGATGGTGAAGAAAAACTTCTGTGTTTGTTTGTATTGCAGTTAACAATACAGAACTTTAATGTAATTTTAATTAGCTAATCGGAATTAAGGTTGAAAAAATCCTATTGGCTGATGCAATCAAGCAATAGGATTGCTCTTCAATCCTATTGGCTGATCCAATCAGCCAATAGGATTGAGCTCACATTCTATTGACTGATTGGAAAAGCCAATAGAATGCCAGCTCAATCCTATTGGCTGATTGCATCAGCCAATTGGATTTTTTCTACCTTAATTCCAATTGGCTGATAGAATTCTATCAGCCAATCGGAATCTAAGGGACGCCATGTTGGATGATGTCACTTAAAGTGATATTCATTACGAAGAAGTCGTCGTTTGAAGAGGATGCTCCACGCCGGATGTCTTGAAGATGGAGCCGCTCCACGTCGGAAAGAAGGATGAAGATAGAAGATGCCATCTGGATGAAGACTTCTGCCCATCTGGAGGACCACTTCTGCACGTCTGGAGGACCACTTCTGCCGGCTTCCTTGAGGACATCTTGCCGCTTGGATAAAGACTTCCAGTAAGTGAATCTTCGGGGGTTAGTGTTAGGATTTTTTTAAGGGTGTATTGGGTGGGTTTATTTTTTAGGTTAGGGCTAAAGGCCCTTTTAAGGGCAATGTCCATCCAAATTCCCTTTTCAGGGCAATGGGGAGCTTGTTTTTTTTAGTTAAGCTTTTATTTGGGGGGTTGGTTGTGTGGGTGGTGGGTTTTACTGTTGGGGGGGTTGTTTGTATTTTTTTTTTACAGGTAAAAGAGCTGATTACTTTGGGGCAATGCCCCGCAAAAGGCCCTTGTAAGGGCTTTTGATAGTTTAGTTTAGGCTAGGTTTTTTTTTTGGGGGGGGGCTTTTTTTATTTTGATAGGGCTATTAGATTAGGTGTAATTAGTTTAAAGATCTGTAATTTGTTTTTTATTTTCTGTAATTTAGTGGGGGGGGGTTGTAATTTAGCTAATTTAATTTCATTTGTTTAATTGTATTTAATTTAGTTAATTTATTTAATTGTAGTGTAGTGTTAGGTGTTATTGTAACTTAGGTTAGGTGTTATTTTACAGGTCAATTTGTATTTATTTTAGCTAGGTAGTTATTAAATAGTTAATAACTATTTAATAACTATTCTACCTAGTTAAAATAAATACACATTTGCCTGTAAAATAAAAATTAACCCTAAGCTAGCTACAATGTAACTATTAGTTATATTGTAGCTAGTTTAGGGTTTATTTTATAGGTAAGTATTCAGTTTTAAATAGGAATAATTTAGTTAATTATAGTAATTTTCTGTAGATTTATTTAAATTATATTTAAGTTAGGGGGTGTTAAGGTTAGACTTAGATTTAGGGGTTAATACATTTAATATAGTGGCAGCGACGTTGGGGGCGGCAGATTAGGGGTTAATAAGTGTAGGTAGGTTGCGGCGACATTGGGGGCGGCAGATTAGGGGTTAATAAATATAATGTAGGTGGCGGCGGTGTCCGGAGCGGCAGATTAGTGGTTATTAAGAATAATGTAGGTGTCGGCGATGTCGGGGGCGGCAGATTAGGGGTTAATAAGTGTAAGATTAGGGGTGTTTAGACTCGGGGTTCATGTTAGGGTGTTAGGTGTAAACATAAAATGTGTTTCCCCATAGGAATCAATGGGGCTGTGTTACTGAGTTTTACGCTGCTTTTTGGCAGGTGTTAGACTTTTTCTCAGCCGGCTCTCCCCATTGATGTCTATAGGGAAATCAAGCACGAGCACGTACGACCAGCTCACCGCTGACTTAAGCAGCGCTGATATTGGAGTGCGGTATGGAGCAAAGTTTTGCTCTACGCTCACTTCTTGCCTTTTAACGCCGGGTTTGTAAAAACCCGTAATACCAGCGCTGTAGGTAAGTGAGCGGTGAGAAAAAACTGCTCATTAGCACCGCACAGCTCCTAACGCACAACTCATAATCTAGCCGTATGTGTTTTAAATCTACTTTATATACTTTATTTAAACTGAGGCTCCCATAATCTAAAGCGCTTTACGCTGGCCAGATTATTTAACAAGATGCAAAAAACAAACTCAGCATTAGCAGTGCTGAGCTAATGTTTTGTGATTTCATAGAACTTACTTAAAGGGAAATTCAAGTCAAAATTAAACATTCATGATTCAGATAGAGCATGCAATTTTAAACAACTTTCCAATTTACTTCCATTAACAAAATGTGCAAAGTCTTTTTATATTTAAACTTTTTGAGTCACCAGCTCCTACTGAGCATGTGCAAGAATTAAAAAAGAATATACGTCTATGCATTTGTGATTGGCTGATGGATGTCACATGAGGGGAGTGGAAATAGACATAAGTTTGAAATATGTCAGAAAAAAATCTACTTCTCATTTGAAGTTCAGACTAGAGGGTAGTTTTAACAAGCAGCGGATGCTGCTGTCTCCACCCAAAGTTTCTGGCTCACCCGAAACTTAAGTTAAGAAGCAGCGATCGTAAGACCACTACTCCTTAACTTGTCCACCACCTTTTAGGTGGCAGACTGTAATCATCCCAATCTGATCGGGATGATTGACACCCCCTGCTAGCGGCCGATTGGTTGCGAATGTCCAGGGGGCAGCATTGCACAAGCATGACATGATTTGCTACAGCATATGATGAATATACCTCTAAGTGCCAATATAGTCTTTTTATCATGTATATGTGAATCTAAAGTATTTACGTAACTGAATAGGAAAATAACATGTCTGTGCCTGCACACTCCCTTGCAAGTCCTGAGACAAGTAACCTGACTGGCTGCTTAAAGTCTCTTTACATTGGGGTGTGAATACTTAGGAAATTTGAGGTAAAATATCTTATGTGGGTTTAGTATCCCTTTAACTAAAACAGAAAATATAAAATGGAAATAATTGAGTCATTATTTTGAGCTCAGTATGGTTGTTGTAACAGTATGCGTATTATGTTGTGGTTTATCTTTAACATGTATTATAAAAATTAGAATCAATAATATTTTCATTTGCTTCTCCTGGAGCAATGCATGTGAAACATCTTAAAGACTTGTCGTTTGGGTTTTTGTCAACTACGGATTTGTCTGGAATGTAATGATGATAGAACCGGTCCCAGTGCCAAAAAATACAGTAAGGTAAAATGATCAATTAAATTTCTCAAAATGAGGCTGACTTTAACTACAGTCAAAAAAAGTCTCATCTCCCTTTCTGCGCCTAATACTATAATGTACATGCACATAGCACGCTCTGCTGTGGTGAGAACCAAACTATACTGGCATAAAACAATAATGATTTCAAATTATTAAAGGGAAAGGTGTCTAAATAATTCAGGTCAAGTTTAAAGACATTTAAAACATCACACTGTACTAACAAATTTCTTTGTAAAACAAATCATCACCCTGTGTTTCCCTCTATATAATGTTAGCTTCATGTTTAGGTATATAGCACGACAGTCTAATCTCATATATGTTTAAAAATGGCAAAAATAAATTTCCCTATGTCGTTCAGCAAAAAAAAAAAAAAAGATTAGTCAAGTGTTATTGTTTCTCGTCACCAGTTGTGCAAAAGGGTAAAATGACTTTGACATGACCATAAAAATCTAAATAACCATTGATGGCATATTTAAAGGGATGTCTACTTGAAATTTTTTATTGTTTAAAAAAGATAGAAAATCCCTTTATTGCCCATTCTACAGTTTTGCATAACCAACACTGTAATGGTAATACACTTTTTACCTTTGTAATTACCTTGTATCTAAACCTCTGCAGACTGCCCCCTTTTCTCAGTTCTTTTCAAAATACTTGCATTTTAGCCAATCAGTGATGAGTCAACTCATGAGTAACTCCGTGAGAGTGAGCACAATGTTATCTATATAGCACACATGAACTAGCTCTCTCTAACTGTGAAAAACTGTCAAAATAAATAAAGATAAGAGTCGGCCTCCAAAGGCTTAGAAATTAGCATATGATCCTACCTAGGTTTAGCTTTCAACAAAGCAAATTTGATGATAAAAGTAAATTGGAAAGTTGTTTAAAATTGCATGCTCTGTCTGAATCATGAAAGATTAATTCTGACTAGACTATCCCTTTAATGTTCTTTTAAAGCAGATTTAAAGGGATATGACAAAGTGTAAGCCTGGAAGGGCTCAAAGATGTATTTGTTGTCCTGTTTGTACTCCATTCCTATATCCATAATACATTAGAGTTCTTTATTGTTCACTGCAATACTACCACACACAGAAGTTTTTCTTCACCCTTAGCAAGAGCCTGAATGAGGGACAACTCACACCCTCCCTAACTTTTCAACATTTCGTGCCTATCTGGGTCACCACAAGATCATCTCGCCTATTCTTCCTGTCCCAAGTTGTCACCACTAAGGGTGACATCACTCGCTCTGATCCTTGCTGTGCCATCAGCTGCCATATGGTAGACATCTTTGATCTTTTTTGGCTTTAATGAAATATTAATTAATAACACCTGGGGGAAGAATTCAAAACTTCTCAAATCCCCCCCATTCTTTTTTAATCCATTGTCTTCTGTAAAATAACCTAAATAAAGCACAATAAATTAGCAAGAGTAGGGTTATTACTAAACAAGTCTTATAGATACTTTCATTTTTGTGGTCTGCTGCTTTGCAGAAATTTCTTTTCTCTGATACTTGTCAGATGTCTTAGTTAGAAAACTTGTGTACTGCTGTCAAACTAAGATACATTTTAAAACTTAATTGCTATAAGTAGGGGAAAAAATACAAACAGGCTCCAAAAAGTATAAGGGCTTGTGGTCGGCATAAATTATTATTTATTTTACATTACTCATAACCTCTTGTGCCCTGCCAACACATTGTTCTTATTATGTAGTTATTTTTTTTTTATTAAATCAATGAGAATAAAGGAACCAGTTTTATAAATGAAAAAAGACATGTAAAATAGTCTTAAATGTTCCAGAGCACAGTATTACGTAGGAAATGACAGAGGAGATCTTACCTGTTAACAGATTAGAGCTCATTACAAAATATTACCCAATCATCTAAATGCCACTTAATATAATGTGTCAGCATGCAATTTTATGAGACCTTTTTAAAACAGAGCTTCTTAAACTTTTTTTCACCCGAGACCCTTTTTTGAATTGGGAATTTTTTTGTGACCCCCCCATTTTTATAATATAGTCCATAACAAACCTCTTGTCAGACGAGTACACAATATTTTGTTTATTATTCATCAAACTACTACACAAGTGAGGGGATTAGGTAAACTCTACTTTTGTAGCTATTGGTAATCACTAATGGTTAGACTAACAATTAGACTCTTTGGGGCATATTTATCAAGCACCGTATGGGGTTTGATGCCTTCAGGCTCGCCAGAAACACAAGTTATGAAACAGCGGTCTAAAGACCGCTGCTCCATAACCTGTCTGCCTGTTCTGAGGCGGCGGACAGACATCACCTGAAATCAACCCGATCCAATGTGATTGACACCCCTGCTAGCGGACGATCTGCAGGGGGCGATATTGCACCAGCAGTTTACCAGAACTGCTGGTACAATGATAAATGCAGAGAGCGTATGCTGTCGGCATTTATCGATGTGCAGCGGACATGATCCGCAATATCGAATCATGCCCGCTCGCACCTTCTTAAATAGGCCCTTTTATCTACCTCATGTACCTTCCCTGTGTGAAGTGATGAGCAACGGCCACGGATTTGAAGAGGCACAAAATTAGCTAGGTACCTACATTAAAGAAACACTCAATTCAAAATAAACTTGTATGATTCAGAAAGAGCAAGCACTTTCCAATTTACTTCCATTATCAAATTTTGCACAGTCTTTTTATATTCACGCTTTCTGGGGAACAAGATCCTGCTGAGCATGTGCACAAGCTCACAAGGTATACGTATACTAGTCTGTGATTGGCTGATGTCTGACACATGATACAAGGGGGTGGAAAATGGAAGAAAAAATAAAATTTGTCAGAAAAAAAATCTACTGCTTAGCTGAAATTCAGTCTTTTTATTATGCACTTGTTAATTATGCACTTCTACTGCATTGAGTGGTCTTTAAAGGGCCATGATACCCAAATTTTGAAACACTTGAAAGTGATGCAGTATAGCTGTAAAAAGCTGACTAGAATATATCACCTGAACATCTCTATGTAAAAAAGAAAGATATTTTACCTCAAAAGTTCCTCAGTAGCCACATCCCATTGTAAAGGATTTCTAAGCAGCAAATCAGTATGTCTGTCCTGGGACAGCTAAGGGAGTGATCTTCGTGAAAACTCATACGGCTAGATTTAGAGTTTTGCGTTAGCCGTCCAAACCAGCGTTAAGGGGTCCTAACGCTGGTTTTGGCCGCCCGCTGGTATTTAGAGTCAGTCAGGAAAGGGTCTAACGCTCACTTTCCAGCCGCGACTTTTCCCTACCGCAGATTAACTTACGTCAATTGCGTATCCTATCTTTTCAATGTGATCTTCCTAACGCCGGTATTTAGAGTCTTGGCTGAAGTGAGCATTAGACCCTCTACCGACAAGACTCCAGCCCCAGAAAAAAGTCAGGAGTTAAGAGCTTTATGGGCTAACTCCGGTTCATAAAGCTCTTAACTACTGTGCTGTAAAGTACACTAACACCCATAAACTACCTATGCACCCCTAAACCGATGTCCCCCCACATCGCCGCCACTATAATTACATTTTTTAACCCCTAATCTGCCGACCGCACTCCGCCGCAACCTACATTATCCCTATGTACCCCTAATATGCTGCCCCTAACATCGCCGACACCTACATAATATTTATTAACCCCTAATCTGCCCCCCCCAATGTCGCCGCTACCTACCTACACTTATTAACCCCAAATCTGCCGACCGGACCTCGCCGCCACTATAATAAATGTATTAATCCCTAAAGCTAAGTCTAACTCTAATCCTAACACCCCCCTAAATTAAATATAATTTTTATCTAACAAAATAAATGAACTCTTATTAAATAAATTAATCCTATTTAAAGCTAAATACTTACCTGTAAAATAAACCCTAATATAGCTACAATATAACAAATAATTATATTGTAGCTATTTTAAGATTTATATTTATTTTACAGGCAACTTTGTATTTATTTTAACTAGGTACAATAGCTATTAAATAGTTATTTACTATTTGATAGCTACATAGTTAAAATAATTACAAAATTACCTGTAAAATTAATCCTAACCTAAGTTACAATTAAACCTAACACTACATTATCAATAAATTAATAAACTAAACTACCTACAATTATCTACAATTAAATCAACTAAACTAAATTACAAAAAACAAACAAACACTAAATTACAAAAAAAAACCCCACTAAATTACAAAAAATTAAAAAAAATTACAAGAATTTAAAAATAATTACACCTACTCTAAGACCCCTAAAAAAATAACAAAGCCCCACAAAATAAAAAAATGCCCTACCCTATTCTAAAATAAAAAGTTAACAGCTCTTTTACCTTACCAGCCCTTAAAAGGGCCTTTTGCGGGGCATGCCCCAAAGAAATCAGCTCTTTTGCATTTAAAAAAAACATACAATCCCCCCCCCCCAACATTACAACCCACCACCCACATACCCCTAATCTAACCCAAACCCCCCCTTAAAAAACCTAACACTAAGCCCCTGAAGATCTCCCTACCTTATCTTCACCAGAAAATATCGCCTAGATTTAGAGTTTTGTCGGTAAAGACCCGCGTAGCTAATGCCGCTTTTTTTCCCAACGCACCCTTAAGACAACGCTGGTATTTAGAGTTGTCTGAGGGGCTGCGTTAGGCTTCAAAAAGGGTGCGTTGAGCCTAATGTACCGCCACTTCAACCCTCAATACCAGCGCTGCTTATGGTAGCGGTAAGCAGCTAAAACATGCTTGTGCACGATATCCCCATAGGAAACAATGTGGCAGTTTGGGCTGAAAAAAAACCTAACACCTCCAAAAAAGCAGCGTTCAGCTCCTAACGCAGCCCCATTGTTTCCTATGGGGAAACACTTTCTAAGTCTGCACCTAACACCCTAACATGTACCCCGAGTCTAAACACCCCTAACCTTACACTTATTAACCCCTAATCTGCCGCCCCCGCTATCGCTGACACCTGCATTATATTATTAACCCGTAATCTGCCGCTCCGTACACCGCTGCAACCTACATTATAGCTATGAACCGCTAATCTGCTGCCCCTAACATCGCTGACCCCTATATTATATTTATTAACCCCTAATCTGCCCCCCCAACGTCGCCGCTACATTACCTACACTTATTAACCCCTAATCGGCCGACCCGACCTCGCCGCTTATCTAATAAAGTTATTAACCCCTAAACCGCCGCACTCCTGACTCACAAACCCTATAATAAATTGTATTAACCCCTAATCTGCCCTCCCTAACATCGCCGCCACCTAACTTCAAGTATTAACCCCTAATCTGCCGACCGGACCTCGCCGCTACTATAATAAATGTATTAACCCCTAAAGCTAAGTCTAACCCTAACAACCCCTTAAATTAAATATAATTTTAATCTAAAAAAATAAATTAAATATTATTAACTAAAGTATTTCTATTTAAATCTAAATACTTACCTGTAAAATAAACCCTAATATAGCTACAATATAACGAATAATTATATTGTAGCTATTTTAGGATTTATATTTATTTTACAGGCAACTTTGTATTTATTTTAACTAGGTACAATAGCTATTAAATAGTTATTTACTATTTAATAGCTACCTAGTTAAAATAATTACAAAATGACCTGTAAAATAAATCCTAACCTAAGTTACAATTAAACCTAACACTACACTATCAATAAATAAATTAAATCAATTAACTACAAGTACCTACAATTACCTACAATTAAATAAACTAAACTAAATTACAAAACAAAACAAAACACAAAATTACAAAAAATAAAAAAAAGATTACAAGAATTTTAAGCTAATTACACCTACTCTAAGCCCCCTAATAAAATAACAAAGCCCCCCAAAATAATAAAGGTCCCTACCCTATTCTAAATTAAAAAGTAACCAGCTCTTTTACCAGCCCTTAAAAGGGCTTTTTGCGGGGCATGCCCCAAAGTAAACATCTCTTTTGCCTGTAAAGAAAACACAATACCACCCCCCAACATTACAACCCACCACCCACATACCCCTACTCTAACCCAAACCCCCCTTAAATAAACCTAACACTACCCCCCTAAAGATCTCCCTACCTTGAGTCGTGTTCACCCAGCCGGGCACCGATGGACCAAAAGAGGACATCCGGAGCGGCAGAAGTCTTCATCCTATCCGGGCAGAAGAGGACATCCGGACCGGCAGACATCTTCATCCAAGCGGCATCTTCTATCTTCATCCATCCGACGAGGAGCGGCTCCATCTTCAAAACCTCCGGTGTGGAACATCCTCTTCCTTCCGACGACTACCGACGAATGAAGGTTCCTTTAAGTGACGTCATCCAAGATGGCATCCCTCAAATTCCTATTGGCTGATAGGATTCTATCAGCCAATCGGAATTAAGGTAGGAAAAATCTGATTGGTTGATTGAATCAGTCAATCAGATTCAAGTTCAATCGGATTGGCTGATCCAATCAGCCAATCAGATTGAGCTCGCATTCTATTGGCTAATCGGCGAGGTCCGGTCGGCAGATTTGGGGTTTTAGAGCACAGTAGTTAAGAGCTTTATAAACCGGTGTTAGGACTTTTTTCTGCGGCTGGAGTCTTGTCAGTAGAGGGTCTACCGCTCACTTCAGCCAAGACTCTAAATACCGGCGTTAGGAAGATCCCATTGGAAAGATAGGATACGCAATTGACGTAAGGGGATCTGCGGTATGGAAAAGTCGCGGCTGGAAAGTGAGCGTTAGACCCTTTCCTGCCTGACTCTAAATACCAGCGGCCGGCCAAAACCAGCGTTAGGATCCCTTAACGCTGCTTTTGACGGATAACGCAGAACTCTAAATCTAGCCGTATATTTTTTAGGTTTTATATCCATTTAAGAAGCACTGTTTTAGAAGGCTGAATACATTTCTGGACACGAAGAGTAGAATCAAATAATACAAAACAAAACAATTGTATTTATTATTATTTATTTATTTTTTTCAATAAAACTCTATATGCGTAACATTAAAGGGACAGTCAACACCAGAATTTGTGTTGTTTTAAAAGAAAGATAATCCCTTTATTACCCATTCACCAGTTTTGCATAACTAACACAATTATAATAATACACGTTTTACCTCTGTAATTACCTTGTATCTAAGCCTCTGCAGACTGCCCCTTTATTTCAGTTCTTTTGACAGATTTGAATTTTAGCCAATCAGTGCTCACGCCTTGGTAAAGTCACGTGCATGAGCTCAATGTTATCTATATGAAACACATGAACTAATGCCCTCCTGTGGTGAAAAACTGTCAAAATGCATTTAGATTAGAGGCAGCCTTCAAGGTCTAAGCAATTAGCATATGAACCTCCTAGGTTTAGCTTTCAACTAAGAATACCAAGTGAACAAAGCAAAATTGGTTATAATAGTAAACTAGAAAGTTGTTTAATATTACATGCCCTATCTGAATCATGAAAGTTCTTTTTGGACTTGACTGTCCCTTTAATATTAGAAACTTGCAGAGCAAACCCTCAAATTGAACAACTAGCTATTAAAAGTGTATATATTTTGTCTTATTGTTATCTTTATTTGTCATGTCTGTGCCAACAGATACCTACTATACAGAGGGTATAATAAATAAAGATGTTAGGCAGACTTGGACAGAAGGATTATAGGGCCCTGCTCCCTAGAAACTTTACAATCTAAATTGAAGCCATCAAAGATGGAAATATGACAAAGATTTATCTTAAAAGTTAAAAATGCTTGCTGGGTATGGGCTAGATTACAAGTGGAGCGCTAAATATCACTTGCATGTAAGCGTTATTTGCTCTCCACCTTGTAATACTAGCGCACGATAATGTGCGCTGGTATTACAAGTAAATCACAATGCTTGCATTTGCACGAGTAGGAAGCATTGCGCTCACAAGAGTGCGCTTCCATAGGCTTCTATGGGAGTTTTATTCTGATGCTGTCAGAGATGGCATCAGAACCTCGAGCAGCGAAGGGGTAAGTAGCGCAGCGATGAGCAGTATTTTTAAATATATATGTATATTATTAAATAATACACATATTAACACATAAATATAAATGTATATAAGCATTACCTACCTTTCATTACAAAGGGATATTCTGAATTATTATCTGTTGGGAGAGTTGAGAATAAGTTTAAATATTCCTTTAGTAGCATTAAAAATTAATAAATATGAAAAATTATATATATTTTACAACCCAGGCTCAGGACCAAGCTGTGGCCCGTTGGTGCTTTTTATGTGTCCCTCAACATCTCTATCCAATTGCTATCTCTCATTCTACTATTTGCCTCTTCTCTGCAACTGCTTTACGATCAATAAATGGTAATTTTATTATCACTAAATGGTAATTACTTTAAGAATGAAGCGTCTTTAATTATTTTTATGAATGAAAGTGCCCCTCTTTTTATGAATAATTATAGATAGTGTGGATTCAATAGGCAAAGTGTACAATCACTTTCATATTTTGCTTTGTTATTGACTTTTTGCTTCCTTTAAATTTTATGTTTTAGGACCACATAGTGCAGAATTATATAATATTATCTTAGCACAAACATTATCCATCAAAGTATTGCTGCAATATTTTATTATCATTTACCATTTTACAGACCGCCGCTCGTTGCTCTACTGAGCGGGTCTGTTTTTTTCTAAGCGCATCTGGGCATGCTGTCTACTCATAGCCGGCCCGATCGCGCCATAAAACTTAACGTAGCTCGCTCCCACTACTGGGAGCGAGCTACATTTAGTTTAAAGGGACAGTAAACATTCAAAATAATGATATATAATTCTGCACATAGTGCAGAATTATATAGCATTATCTTAGCGGCACCTTTATACATCTAAAGCTTTTTCTGATTTTTTATCCCAAAGTTGGACTCCGCTCAAGGTTCTACTGAGCGGTTCTTGTTTTTCAAATGTGCTTCGCGCTTCAGGAAATGCTTTAGATGTATAAAGGTGCCGCTAAGATAATGCTATATAATTCTGCACTATGTGCAGAATTATATATCATTAGTTTGAATGTTTACTGTCCCTTTAATGGTGCGATCGGGCCAGCTGTGAGTAGACAGCATGCCCAGATGCGCTTAGAAAAAAACAGACCCGCTCAATAGAGCAAGGAGCGGCAGTCTGTAAAATGGTAAATGATAATAAAATATTGCAGCAATACTTTGATGGATAATGTTTGCGCTAAGATAATGTTATAAAATTCTGTACTATGTGCAGAATTATATAACATTATTTTTTAGGTTTACTGCCTCTTTAACATCTCGCTGCATAGAACATAGATTTTTTTTATAAAACAGTTTACTTTAAAATATGCACAAAAGAAAATGTGAAAAAAGTTAAAAAATAAAGTAAAACATAAACAACCTTGACAGCTTTGCCATTGATAGACACAACCGTGAGGTGAGGTACTTGACATGGACTATGGTATCTTTTCTAAATCCTGCTTCCTGAGTCACTGGGCCATAAATCTGGGCAATACCATGCATTAAGGTTGTTCCAGATTATCCCGGAACACCTAGGTCCTTCACGTTTGTGAGATTGCCGAAGCAAATTCATATCTCTCTAGTGACATTACTTTAACATAAAATACTTTAACATAAAAGTGCTTCTATTTTATTTGGAGAAAATTGATGAATTACATTTTTTTTGTATGGTCTTTACTCTCATTGGACTGTTCTCATTGGACTGTTCTACAATGTTCTTAGTATAGGTATAGTTAGATTTACCCCCCTTTCAATAATAGTTTGATTATTATTTTTCTTTTAGCTTATCTACTGTAATTAGATAAACATTAAACATTTTTTATCATGCTCATCTAATAGTCCTAATTCCTTACCCCACGTTGCTA
This sequence comes from Bombina bombina, assembly GCF_027579735.1. Lineage (NCBI taxonomy): Eukaryota > Metazoa > Chordata > Amphibia > Anura > Bombinatoridae > Bombina > Bombina bombina. Next base: position 131,740,987 of record NC_069509.1, on the reverse strand, counting down.
TCCACAACAGGTAAGGTAGCTAACATATACTAGTATTCCCCTAGAGTATTGTATAATAGAACCTTTTTCCTTAGTATTGACAATACTCATGTTAGAGTAATTTTCCATCCACTGTTTCACATTTAACACCATTTGTGGCACACAACTATGAGCCAAATCATATTATTAGGGGACTCTAGGCACATAGTAAAGTAAACATATACTTTCCTAGTGGCCTTACAGAAGTAATTCACTAAATACAACCTATTAAAGCTTGTTACATATACTATTAGACTACAGAATGTTATTAATTATTAATCATTTTAATGCATGATGACGTTTGGAGTAGTACTGGAAATCACTTAAAAGGCTATTGTTAACTCTTGTCTCAGTTAGGCCATATATAATCCCTCCAAGTTTAAATCTCCCTATAAAGGGCCTTGTCAAATTACGGGACTATAAAAAATGGCCTTACTGCTTAACTTCAATATGTGCTTTTCCTAAAAGTGAAAATATAGAAATCCAAACCAAAGCAAATTATACAATAAGCACTTAGAGCAGGCAAATGCCTTAGTGATTTTATTCAGTACTACACCTACTGAGATATATATTTATATGTTTGAAACACTATGTACAATCAAGCTCTATTGTTTTAAAATCATTCAACAATCATTTATCTGTTCTTTCCAGTCTTCTGCTGCACGGGATCGATGTAAACATAGCAGTGAGTGACCACTAAACCATACACCTGTTGGCAATTTTCACACCTGAAGAGTAAAGGACTACATTTGTCCTGATAGGTCACTCACCCCTTTATATGGATCCTGAACAGCAGAGACCGATATCTCTGATGAAGCGCATGTGCTCATGCGCGAAACGCGTAAGATTGGAGTTTACCTTGCATCCAGAAAGCCTACCTTGCAATAAACCTTCTTCCTGATACTTGGACTCAGCCTTCTTTCTTCCTCATTTTGTATGCATCCGGCGGTAGGAGGATCCGTCGTCGGCTGAGTCCTACGATTGAAACAGCACACAGTATCACTTTAGACTTCAAAGGGTACTCACTTTTCCGCCCCGCTGTTGTCATCATACAGACGCCTAGATTCTAACCTCGCAGGGACCCGTAGAGCCGCACAAGACTAGAGCAACGCGCTCACACCACCAACAAGAAGAGAGTCCCTTGTCAGTGAGGTCATCAAGACCCGACACGCACAGACGCCGAGTACGGGCGAACAAGCGGACCCATAGAGGGAGAGCAGACGACCTAGGGACCATACAGGAGAATCCACTCCAGGTCGCAGACACACCATGTATCCCTAAATCTCAAGAATCTTACATCAACAACTCGGCTCCATAATCGGGTCCCTCCCAGGAACGATTTCCTTCACGTACAGCTATCAAGCGGCCTAGGACAGAGACTGTCATCAGTGAGTACCCCTCTTTGTATTTGCACACATATTTGCATTGTACCGGTGACTCTGACTATTGAATGATACACCCTTAAGAACTCAGACTTTCCTTCTAATACAAACTAAGATCTGAGATTACATCGATCAAAGGGGTACAACATATGGATTTGCCTTTACACCCACCCCCTTTGTGATCCTGAGTCTACAAACGGGCTAAACACCTACGAACAGTGTACCTTCATCTAAGAGGAATTATCCTCCATAAAAAACATTGACTTTATCAGAACTGTTTTCATTGTCACTGACTTTCTTTGCAATATCACAAGCAGTTTGGCTATCCATAAAATTTCATCAATTACTGAGCAGGAGTCCCAATTAGCCGAATGTATTTTACAAACTAACTCACTACTAATATTAGCTATCTAAGTCTTAGACTAATAAGGGTGGGTCACTGCCATTTTGCCAATTACCTTTTTCAGCTACTTTCTCAGCTGCTATTTGCTATTTACAGCCCTTTTTTTGCATATACTAACTTTATGTACTGGTACAACAATTAAGTATTACACCAGCACAAACAGTATTACATACCTTTCCAACTATTGCACATCTTAAGCATAAATAGCATCTATACACCAGTACCCAGACTGCTAATAACATTCTAAGTACATAGTGCCAATTTCATTTTAAGAAACTTGTTTGCCCTGATCCCTACGCAGGATCTTCATCCTCTTTAAAGTTTCTTAAATTTAACAATAGGCTTTCCACATACACATTGTTTTGTATTAGCATACTAAGCTTATCTAAGCAACTAGACACACTAGCTTACCATTATGGCTGAAAGTAACACTCTCACAGGAGTAGTAGACACAGACCGTAGAAAACTCATAATGAGTACAGCACTAAAAGGTAACTCCACTAGAACAGAAGAACCATTGGAGAGGGATCTAACTAACATTTTCTCTAATCTAGAAAACATTAAATACAAAGAAAGCAATCTTTGGTGGGATATAGAGTTCTTAGAACTCTATATCAACGAAAGAAAAGTCCCTAGGGGGCTTAGGATGAAGAAATATCCATCCTTTGCTCGACACAATCAAAGCTTCATGGATGAATGGAATAATAATTTGACCAACTGCTCCATTATTTTGATGAAGCAGCTGCTCAAACATAAGAAAGAAGAGAGGGATTCCCTATTAACACAGATAGAAGAGACCTTAGAGTCTCTCAAACCATTTGAACAGACTAAGAAATACATAGATTACAAAACCCAATTGGACTCAACCATGCAACAGCTAGATTCTACACTATCAGAAAGAAAAGTTAGTAAATACCAGAGAGATGTAAAGGATTACGAATTAGATATCGTATATTCCTGGCAGAAAGACAGACCATATAGACACAAAGATCATCCCCAACAACACAATCACAAAAATAAGAACAAAAACAAAAGAAAGGGTCACTTCAACCACACACCGAATGCTAAGCGAGTCACATTCTCAAGTATCGACACAGACAACACAGAGGGCTCACAGATAGTGGAAGAATCACAAGCACACACTACGAATGAAGAAACAACAAGCCACAGCACTTCTGATGGCAGAATCAAACTGTCAACACTAGTACAAACACCGATCACCAGTAGTACACCAAAAAAGGATTTACCACTACGTTATCCAAGCAGAATAAAAAAGACAACACAAAAGAAGTAGGATCAGTAATCAATCTATCCAACATCACCCTTAATAGTTCACAAATTAGCCTATTGAACAAAGGGTTATCCTTTGCCCCGTCCACTAACTTTGACCTTTTTTCCACTATTTTAGATATCAATGCCTTGGTTAGAAAAATCACACTATACAAGCATTTTTCACAAATCACATGCACTGATAATGAACAAGAGAATAGTTCACAGCCAGACAATATAGCACAACATAACACTGACTCCATAGGTTTACAATTCAGAGATCTCTGTGACTTGAACACTCTCACCTCACTCCAAGCCACCACACTTAGAGAAGCCAGCACTCAGGACACAGTTCCTATATTCAAAACACTATCACACACCAAATCCTACTTCTACCCAGTTCACAGCAGAAGCGAAGCAATAGAGATGTTCCAAAACCTTACAGAGTTGGAACTCACTAGTTTACATTCCTCCTTAGAGAATGCCTCCAACTCCATTAATAACCCCACAAGTAAACATAATCTATCTATCAGTGAACAATTGGCACTTAAATCACTTAGCACTAATAAAGACATAGTGGTTACCCCAGCAGACAAAGGAGGGGCAATAGTAATCCTCAACACGGATGACTACAAAAGAGAGGTATACAGACAATTAAATGACAATGAGACATACTCAAAATTGACCTTCAATCCGACACAAAAATTTAAACAAGAACTCCACAATCTATTAGATTCTGCAGTAGAAGAGGGACACCTAACCCAAGATATAGCTGCTTATTGCTTAGTTGAGTACCCTACCATCCCTACATTTCGCACAGTCCCCAAAATACATAAGACTCTTATTGACACACCTGGCAGACCTATTGTAGCCAGCAGAGGTTCACTGTGCGAAAGAGCAGGGGACTGGCTAGACAATATATTACAACCCATAGTCAAATCCTTGCCAGGGTACATACGCGACAGCACACACTTAATACAACAAATTCAAGCAATAACATGGCAAGAAAATTACACTTGGCTATCTATAGATGTTTCAGCACTTTATTCGAGCATCCCCCATGAGGAAGGCCTCACAGCTCTGATATACATGCTAAGGAGACATACTAGTTACTCTGAGGAATTTATCACATTCATTGTGGAACTCACGAGATTTCTTCTCACACACAACTACTTTGTCTTCGAGGTCCATTACTACCTCCAGAAATGTGGCACCGCCATGGGGGCCAAGTTTGCCCCCTCATATGCAAACTTGTACATGGGGTACTTCGAACATCTTTATCTCTTTGGGGGTGGACTGGCCCTTGAGGACAAAGTAGTTGTATACGGCAGGTTTATAGATGACCTAATTCTGATTTACAAGAAGAACACAGAACTTACCATCCAAGAAATCATCAATCACTTCAATAATAATACACTCAATTTGACATTTACACATCAAAATGATGACCACGTCATCAATTTCTTAGACCTCACACTAGAACACAATAGTGTAGGAGAAATTATAACTAGTACATTCAGAAAACCTCTAGCAAGAAATACGATACTAAGAGCAGACTCTTGCCATGCTCCACATACACAAAGAGGCATCCCCAAGGGTCAATACCTCAGATTGCGGAGAAATTGCAGTTCTCTCCAGTCATACACCAAACAAGCAGATGAACTTACAAATAGACTAGTAGCTAGAGGCTACAAAAAAAGCCTGCTCCTCAAAATCAAATCTCAAGTAATGAGAATGGATAGGACACTATTGCTAACCAGCAAAACAGTCAAAAGTACATCTAACAGAAAAGACACAAAAGAAGACATATGTTTTGTCACGAATTATAGTAACCAATTCTACACCATTACTAGAATCATTAAGAAGTATCTACCTGTCCTCAATAGTGATACCACTCTAAGGGACAAATTACAGAAACGTATTAGATTTGTAGCTAAAAAAGCACCAACAATACGAGATAAGATTACACACAAGTTTCACAATAAAACCCCACCAATCACTAACTGGCTTACCCCCATAAAAGGAAACTATAGATGTGGCTGTATACCATGTAAAAGCTGTAAACATACAGATAAGTGCCTAACATTCACTTCCTCACAAACCAACAAAACATACCCCATCACCACTAGGATGGACTGTACATCAACATACATAATCTATTTGATTACATGCTCATACTGCCAACAACAATATGTTGGTATTACTACACGCCCCCTAAAAGACCGCATAAGGGAACATCTCCTATCCATAGAGGAAGAATTCCCCAGAACACCAGTGGCCAAACATTTCCACACACACTCACAAAAACTAACCCATTTTACATTCAAAGCAATTGAACATATAATAAAAAATCCTCTGGGAGGAGATCGGAATAAAACATTATCCAAAAGAGAAGTATATTGGATCTTCATGCTGCAAACTAGGGCACCACAAGGCATGAACAAAAGATATGATGTCAATCTATACATTGAGTGAAACAGGACACCCTTTCTCCATTCATCCAAGCCACTCTAGATCTTAAATCCCCTGACCAAAGATAGAAAATCTCAGAGTAGAGAAAAGATAGCAACTAGAAGAAATAATTAAGAGACATATATATAAAAACATACAATGTTCTTAGTATAGGTATAGTTAGATTTATCCCCCTTTCAATAATAGTTTGATTATTATTTTTCTTTTAGCTTATCTACTGTAATTAGATAAACATTAAACATTTTTTATCATGCTCATCTAATAGTCCTAATTCCTTACCCCACGTTGCTATCCACAACAGGTAAGGTTGCTAACATATACTAGTATTCCCCTAGAGTATTATATAATAGAACCTTTTTCCTTAGTATTGACAATACTCATGTTAGAGTAATTTTCCATCCACTGTTTCACATTTAACACCATTTGTGGCACACAACTATGAGCCAAATCATATTATTAGGGGACTCTAGGCACATAGTAAAGTAAACATATACTTTCCTAGTGGCCTTACAGAAGTAATTCACTAAATACAACCTATTAAAGCTTGTTACAAATACTATTAGACTACAGAATGTTATTAATTATTAATCATTTTAATGCATGATGACATTTGGAGTAGTACTGGAAATCACTTAAAACGCTATTGTTAACTCTTGTCTCAGTTAGGCCATATATAATCCCTCCAAGTTTAAATCTCCCTATAAAGGGCCTTGTCAAATTACGGGACTATAAAAAATGGCCTTACTGCTTAACTTCAATATGTGCTTTTCCTAAAAGTGAAAATATAGAAATCCAAACCAAAGCAAATTATACAATAAGCACTTAGAGCAGTCAAATGCCTTAGTGATTTTATTCAGTACTACACCTACTGAGATATATATTTATATGTTTGAAACACTATGTACAATCAAGCTCTATTGTTTTAAAATCATTCAACAATCATTTATCTGTTCTTTCCAGTCTTCTGCTGCACGGGATCGATGTAAACATAGCAGTGAGTGACCACTAAACCATACACCTGTTGGCAATTTTCACACCTGAAGAGTAAAGGACTACATTTGTCCTGATAGGTCACTCACCCCTTTATATGGATCCTGAACAGCAGAGACCGATATCTCTGATGAAGCGCATGTGCTCATGCGCGAAACGCGTAGGATTGGAGCTTACCTTGCATCCAGAAAGCCTACCTTGCAATAAACCTTCTTCCTGATACTTGGACTCAGCCTTCTTTCTTTCTTTCTTTCTTTCTGCATTACCTTTTTTAAAGGGACATAATACTCATATGCTAAATCACTTGAAACTGATGCAGTATAACTGTAAAAAGCTGACAGGAAAATATCACCTGAGCATCTCTATGTAAAAAAGGAAGATATTTTACCTCAGAATTTCCTCAGCTCAGCAGAGTAAGTTCTGTGTAAAAAGTTATACTCAGCTGCTCCCAGCTGCAGGTAAAAATAAAAAATAAATGAAGAAATGAACTGCAGCCAATCAGCATCAGCAGTGCTGAGGTCATGAACTCTTACTGTGATCTCATGAGATTTGACTTAACTCTCATGAGATTTCATAGTAAGCTTCCTTTACCTGATTGGTGAAATAATATGAGAGTTCACGAGGCTCATCCTTTCAGCTGTCCCAGGACAGACACACTAAAATGCTGCTTAGAAATCCTTTACAATGGGAGGTGGCTACTGAGGAACTTTTGAGGTAAAATATCTTTCTTTTTTTACATAGAGATGTTCAGGAGATATTTTCTAGTCAGCTTTTTACAGCTATGCTGCATCACTTTCAAGTGTTTAAACATTTGGGTATTATGGCCCTTTAAGGGACACATGTTTTACCCACTTTTAGGGACATATATTTTATTTAATTTTTAGAGTAATAGCCACCACGTTATTTGTAATCTTGTGTTTATTATTCTTACTTGGGAGGAGGTTAGGGTGTATGGAACAGATACACAGAACAATTAGTCTTTTTAAAAGCTTTATTGATTGATAAGCAAAAGAACAGTTGGTAGTTCAAATTGAAAATTTGAACATAGGCCCAATGCAGAATACTAAAGTCCAATACAAAGTACATATATCAGATAGGTACAGCTTCAGGAACAAGGTGAGCATATACACGTATAAGGCAAGTCTGCTTGATTTTTAGGAACCAGATGAGCATACGCAGGTGCAAGGTAAGTATGAATGGTCTCTGGAACAAGGTGAACATACGCAGGTATCGAGAAAGTATGCGTGGTCTCTTGAACTAAATGAGCAGATACAAGGTAAGTATTCTTTTTCTCTTGAACGAGGTGAGCATGCACAAGTATCAGGTAAATCTGCTTGGCTTTTAGGAACCAGGTGAGCATACACAGGTACAAGGTAAGTATGCTTGGTCTCTGGAACAAGGTGCGCATACACAGGTACAAGGTAAGTATGCATGAGTCTGTGGAGCAAGGTGAGCATAAACAAGTAGTAGCTAAGTATTCTTAAGCTTGACAGAAACCAGGAGCAAGGTTGAAAGGCAATAACTCAGCCCAGAATGAAGGGCAGAGTGAGCATTTATAGAAACTTCCACACCTGAGTCCTCCAGGTGGGAGTTCCGGTAATTAGGACATGGCCCCTTTAAATTACAGAAGCATGCAGCCGTGCAGCCCTGGGGGAGCTGCAGGATTTGAGTCTTAGCGTCCCTCCATCGAGATGGAAGCAGTTACTCTCTGTGTTTGCTGAGACCGGAGGGGCTTGACCGGGAACTCCTAGGTAAGTACATTACATTACTATCAAATAAATTATCGTATTATATAAGTTTGGTTGCATATATTTATTGTGTTAAAGTTTACAAACCATCATTTACCTTAGCTCAGAGGGGAGCGCTGCTTCAATTTTTGTATTTTAACTGTTTGTTTTTTCTGAGTTTGGAGATACTTCGTTTTTGGATAAGCTAGCTTAAAGGGACATTAAACACTTTGAGATGGTAATAAAAATGATCAATCATATATATATATATATATATATATATATATATATATATATATATATATATATATAAAAAAGTCTGCAATATACTTTAATTATTTATTTTGTCCCCTTTTCCTGTAATTCCATTCTGAAATTATGGGCTTTTCAGTTGCTGTTAGAAATGGAAGCGCAGAACACTGTTATATTCCACACAGCTATTGGCCGCACACTCTAGTGACCTATTTATAATTGTCTCTAATTGGCCACAGCAGAAAAGGTAACCTAAGTTACAACATGGCAGCTCCCAGTGTTTTATAGACACTAAAACTTTATACTTATTTTGTCACTATTTAAACAATTAATGAAACTTTAAAAAATACATCTACATGTTATTCTCAAACTAATCTTTTCTTTGAATGCATCATTCCATCTAGCATGTATTTAGTGTTTAATGTCCCTTTAATAAGGGTCACAGTGAGAATTTGGCAAAGTGTTCTTGTTTGTGTTAATATAACAAAACAGATGTAACTATTTAACAATTACGTGTATTTACAGTACCCTTTTTGCAAACGTTTTTTATTGTTGATAGTGATTCTCCTTTGCTGTGTGAGATATATACTGGGCCATTTAAAGCAGCCATATATGGTCATGGTGGGAATTGCCACTAGTGATCACTTAAAGGGACACTGTACCCAAAATGTTTCTTTCGTGATTCAGATTGAGCATGAAATTTTAAGCAACTTTCTAATTTACTCCTATGATCAAATTTTCTTCATTCTCTTGGTATCTTTAATTGAAATGCAAGAATGTAAGTTTAGATGCCGGCCCATTTTTGGTGAACAACCTGGGTTGTCCTTGCTGATTGGTGGATAAATTCATCCACCAATAAAAAAGTGCTGTCCAGAGTACTGAAACCAAAAAAAAGCTTAGATGCCTTCTTTTTCAAATAATGATAGCAAGAGAACGAAGAAAAATTGATAATAGGAGTAAATTAGAAAGTTGCTTAAAATTGCCTGCTCTATCTGAATTACAAAAGAAAAAATTTGGGCTCAGTGTCCCTTTAAAAAAATATGTTAGCTTCATTGAATTTCGAACACAGGCCCCTCAACAGCATTGCCTCAATGAATTTAGCCCATTGTGACAGTGCTGCATATTATGGACTAGATTACAAGTGGTGCACTAACATGCTAACTTACATGCGAATTACAGGTTGAAAGCAAACGCGCACCACTGAACACAAACTAAATTTGGGCTTTTCTGGTTAGAAGAACTGAAAACCTCATGTAAAGGGTTGGGGCCAAAAATAAATTTGCATCAAACACAACATAAATACATTAAAATAAAGTGTTATACTCATATATACACTATGAGGCCTATTTATGAAATGTCTGTCGGACCTGATCCGACAGTGCGGATCAGGTCCGACAGACATTGCTGAATGTGGAGAGCAATACGCTCGCCGTATTCAGCATTGCACCAGCAGCTCTTGTGAGCTGCTGGTGCAACGCCACCCCCTGCAGATTCGCGGCCAATCGGCCGCCAGCAGGGGGTGTCAATCAACCCGATTGTACTCGATCGGGCTGAATTCCGGCGATTCCTGTCCGCCTCATCAGAGCAGATAGACAGGGTTATGGAACAGCGGTCTTTAGAACGCTGCTTCATAACTGCTGTTTCTGGCGAGCCTGCCGGGCATCAAGCTCCATTCGGAGCTTGATAGATAGGCCCCAATATATCAGATAAATATTTATAAAAAGGGTTAAAAGGTATTTGGTTTATGAAAAGGTATTTGAATGGAAAATACTATATTGTGTGTGTATATATATAAATAAGTCTAAATATGTGTACATATATAAAGACATATACACATATATAGACAGTTACACACTTTGTGTATTTACTGTAAATATTTAACATTTTCATGCCACATCCGACAAAAATGTGCGGGATTAGACATCTTGGACCACAAACAGCATCTGTCGCTATATGCAGATGACTTGTTGTTATTTATAGGCAATCCTGCTACTAATTTTAACCCCCTCTTAGAGATAATTAGAAGTTTCGGAACTTTCACAGGTTACAAAATTAATGTCAATAAATCGGAGGTTACTTGGCTGCAAAATAAGCAAAACACCACTCTGACAAACACCACACTTAAAATTACAGACGGATCATTTAAGTATCTGGGCATTCGTGTACATGTGAACCCTAATAAACGATACCAGTTAAACTTGACAAATACTATAAGCAATGTAAAACTCTTACTCTAAGGTTGGCATGGTTTGCCCCTATCTCTTATGGGCCGAATCCATCTGTTCAAAATGGTGGCGCTGCCCAAACTTTTATACCCTCTGCAGATGTTACCTCTTCTTCTCACCCAACATGACACCAAATCACTACAATCCGCTCTAGGGCAGTTTATTTGGAGAGGTAAGAAACATAGGATAGGGCAAAACTACCTAGCTATGCCCCTGGAAAGGGGAGGACTCCGTCTCCCGAACATTTCATGGTATAACTGGGCCACTTTGTCTAAACTCATACTGGATTGGCTTGTTGGTAACAATCGATTCACTGTCCTCACCCTAGAAGATAACTTGGTTAAACCAATAAGCTTGGCTTTCCTGCCCCATGCAAACTTCACTTCATTACCCTCACACATACAGTCTCATGTATTATATAGGGACCCGCTTAGGGCTTGGGCCAGGTTGTGCAGGTTGTGGGGGGTGGACAAATCAGTGAGTAAGTATTTGCCAATCCAGGGTAATCTAAATTTCCTTCCTGGATACACTACAAAGGCATTTCAGGAATGGCGCAATCAAAAGCTCACTACGATTAAACAGCTTATCAACCCTTTGACTTCAGAAATTATCCCTTTTCAGCAATTAAGGGAGGCGTTTGGTTTCCCAAATTTCCATGGCTTCACATATTTTCAGTGCAGACATTATATAAATAAATTAAAAACAGAAGGGCGTCTCCCCAAGGAGCCTACCCAGATTGATAATCTATGTGCGCTAGCAAGGCAGGGTTCATATAAAATCACACACACATACAACTTAATCCTAAAACGTTTTGAAGACTCAACAATGTGTGGGCTTATATCAAGATGGGATGGATTTGGTGACTTACTAGTTAATGAAGAGCTCATTCACGCAAGTCTGAGAAAAATACAGACAGTCACCATTTCTGCTAAATTGAGGGAGTCACACTTAAAATTCATACACCAGGCCTACATAACCCCGCATCTTCGGTCTAGATGGGTTCCTGGAGCTAAAGATACTTGCCCCAAGTGCAGCTTGGCTTCACCAGACTGGCTGCATTTGCTATGGAATTGCCCCAAACTAAGGAGCTATTGGCTCAGGATCTCATACTGGCTCACGAAAGCAACAAAGACTCAGATAGCTCTCTCAGCTCAATGTATCATTTTCCTAACCCTTAATGATAACCCACCCTCTTTTGACAGCTTAGTATCCACAGTCATAGTATTAGCTAAACAAGTGATTCTGGAGGGCTGGGCTAGTGACAAAACCCCTTCTTTCCAAAAGCTTCTCAGAAACATACACACGCAAATGCTAATAGAACAGGCAGATGTGAAGGGTGATCCAGAAAAACGAATAAAACGTTTCATATTTAAATGGGGGACCTATCTTTTATAAAATAGTGCAGTAATTGCAATTCTATAATAAAGAGTCCCTATTTTTTACACCCACATAGTGGTTATAAATTTCATTATAGGGACTACTTTACTTGCAATAGCAATTATGTTATTTACATGATCAAATGCCCATGTGGGAAAGCCTACATTGGCGAGTCCTCTAGGAGGGTACGGGATCGGATCACTGAGCACAAGAGCAACATCAGGTGTAAGGTATTCACTGCACCAGTAGCTTATCATTTTTTGGCTATGGGTCATACTATTAGCCAACTTAGGTTCCAGGTAATCGAACAAATTAGGACCCCCCGTAGAGGTGGCAATAGGGATATCCTTTTGAAACAACGTGAATCCTATTGGATTTTTAAGTTGGATACCCTGGAACCTAGGGGGCTCAATAGAGAGATAGACTGGTCTGTGTTCTACTAATCTGGTGTTGCTCTTGTGTTCTTATATTCTGCAATATTGGTTCTAAATCATGGAGCCTAATGTTGTTTAAATAAGTTCTAATAAATAAATTGCAGTGTTTATTGTTTGTGTAGATGTGGTTCTGGTATAGGGGCTTCATAGCTGTTTTTGTTTTTAATTTTTGTACATGGTCTACCTAGCTTTCCACCAGCAGATGGTGCTGTTGCATTTTATAGAATGTGGAATACAAGATTGTAAGGGTTAAAATCCCAAGGTGAGCTATTTAAACAGGTGTACCTGTACTATCACTTACCACATGATTAAGGGGCATAGCTCCCCGAAACGTCGTGGCTGTTTGACTCTGCACTTTCTAAAATAAAGCTTTGAAACTTTGGCATTTTGGAGAGCTTCATTTTTACATTTTTTTGGACCTATCTTTTATACCTACCAGAGGCAGTCAGGGAAAAGATCATATACCCATTTAGAAACAGCCTTTTTATCTTAAACGAAAACCTTAAAGGAAATTGGTCTTTCCCTGCCCCCGCCAAAGTTAACCAGTAATACCGCGCAGGTAGGGCACAAGCTTACCTACCCTGATGCCTTTTTGCATGACGTCACTTTCACTGACACCTCCTTCTCCCTTTCTTGCTCCTACCGCGTGTCCGTGGGGGGTGAACTACACCGGGGGGGCCCCAGGTGAGTTATTCTGTGTTTGTATTATGTGTCCGTGTTACCTTTTGTTTGTTTGTATTTCTGTTTGTTTCTGTTTTATGCACTATGCCGTTATTTTACATATAAGAAAATGTGAACCCATACCTCTACATGGAAGAGTTATACAGATCGCTGTTTATGTAACCAAATGTAGAATCTTGCACTGTACTGCTTCTTAGACCTTCATATTGGACTTTATCAAAACATTGTCATAAATTTGAGTTGACTTATGCTTTTCTGCCATGTATGTATTGGATTCCAATAATAAATAAAGTTATTAAAAAAAAAAAAAAATATTTAACATTTTAATGTTCTTCACATAGACGAAAATGTTCTTAGTATTTTTAAATATATATTCCTATATATATATATATATATATATATATATATATATATATATATATATATATATAGCTATACCTGTATAAATTTATATAGATATATAGGTATAGATAAATATAAAAAAAAAAAAATATATATATATATATATAAAGAACATAATGCGTTGTCGGGTTAGCGCACTAGCGATAAGTGTAAGTTTTTTTTTTTTTTTTTTTTTTTAAGTGAGCTCCATTGAAGTATATAGGGAGAAGTTAATGCGGTCGTGATATCTGAAGTCCTGAAGTTAGCGCATGTCAGGTTTCACTTGCACGCAAACTATTTACTTTCAACAGTAATACATGTGCTAAACCGCACCCATTAAAAGTTTACTTCTGGCGGGTTTTTTTCATGGTAAATAGTGCACCACTTGTAATGTAGCCCTATGTTTAAGCTTCACAAATAAATAAATAAAAATAATAATAATTATTATTATTATTATTAAGAAACTGATGAGGCCCAGAGTGGCTGAAACATACATCTGGAGTTTGTTGTTTCCCTTGTTCAAAGCAAAATTGCCTGGTATTTCAGGGCTGTACTGTTTCTTCTCTGCAAAAGGCAAAGGGCCAGATTACAAGAGGTGCTCTAATTTTTTTTCCACTCGTGTGCTAACTCAAACTAAAAAATTACCACAGCCGCAAAGATTTATAAATCTGGTTTTCAAGCAGATATGAAAAAATGGTATATATGACTTTTTATATTTAGTTATCTTTATTCAGTGGAAATAACAGTAACAGAGATTAACATATAATGAAATATGAGCCAACATCATGGCATCATTAGGCAGCTGTCCAATAAACACTGCCAAAATAATACATGGAAATAATATCTGAAAAGCCAAGGATTGTCTCCCAAGCAAAAAACCTAATCTTGATCGAATTACTAATCTTGAACCTCTGTTGGTCTTGAGAACCATCTTCGGTACTACCTTGGGACCTGATCTAAGGTCAAGTATTATGTGGAATCCTTAAGCTTCCCTAGGTAGACATCAGCAAAACCTACAAAAACCGAGTTACTATTATATACTATATACAATGTTATCATAGAAACATAAAAACATAGAATTTGACGGTAGATAAGAGCCAAAAAGGCCCATCAAGTCTACCCATATTACATGTTACTTTTTCCTTAGGATAGCCTTATGCATGTCCCAGGCATTTTTGAATTCCTTTACAGTCTTTGTGTTTACCACCTCAAATGGAAGTTTATTCCATGAATCCACCACCCTTTCTGTAAAAAAATGCTTCCTTAAATTTCTCCTGAATCTGCTACCCTCTAACTTTAGATTGTGACCCCTCATTCCTACAACACATTAAAATGATATGTCATGTCTTGCCTTCCACTGGGTCACATTGCTAACCACCAATACAAGAAGAGAGGGTCGGAGGAGGATCAAAAGTGAGGATGGGATAGAGGTATATATATATATATATATATATATATATATATATATATATATATATATATATACATATATATATATATATATATATATATATAAATATATATGTCACTTTTATCTTGATCTCAAATTTACTGCATGCTGGGAGTATTGTGGAACGAGTGCAGACACAAGGAATCAATTAAGCAATAATAGAGTTATAGCAAACCTCCACAAAGCTTTTGTAGTTTTAGACAAATCACCATAGAGTTTAAGAAGAAAAGAGAGTGCAGTCACTTTCATCCTGTTTCTTTACAGACAGGGCAATTGTTTGGCAGGTCACAATGCAAAGAAAAAAAAAATTATTCATGATTTTAATGCTATATAATTTAGCTATTAGGAAGTTCATCAATAAAGATAGTTAATCCAAATGAAAGAGAACATACTTTACTGAATTTCTTAATGAAAACAATTATTTATTTCAATGTAATGTTTCATTATGTTATAAATGAATAAGTATATTAGTTTCAAATTAATTTAATTAAAAAAAAACAAGTAAGATTATATGCTACTGTAAAATTAACTTCTTGTATTTTCACTCAAGGTTATAAAATAGTTTTTGCCTTATGACCTCTTTTAATGATGCCAATATGCTACTTCAAGGTTATAAAATTGTTTTTATTTAATGACTACTCATAATGATGTCAATAAACTGTTCAAAATAGTATAAATACCTCTTCCCCAACCTCATAAGGGGGGGGGGGGTGGACTGCTGGTGCAATGATAAATACCGACAGCGTATGCTGTCAGCATTTATCGAAGTGCAGCAGACATAATACCGCACAATAATAAATATACCCCTAAGTGTTTTTGCATTGTCTATTTATTATGCATTTATTGAATACACTATTCTACTGTGTCTGGTGTTCAACCACCAGTTTCATCGTCAGTATTAAAGGAACATGAAACCCATTTTTTTTTTGTTTATGATATAGAAAGAGCATGCAATATTAAACAACTTTATAATTTACTCCTATTATCTAATTTGTTTTATTCTCTTGATATTCTTTGCTAAAAAGCCTATCTAGATAGGCCCAGCAGCTGCTGATTGGTTGCTGCACTTAGAAGCCTCATGTGATTGGCTCACCCATGTGCATTGCTTTTTCTTCTACTAAGGTTATGTAAAAAAATAAGCAAAATAAATAATAGAAGTAAATTGGATTGTTGTTTAAATTTGCATTCTCTTTCTGAATCATGAAAGAAAATTTGTGGGTTTAGTGTCCCTTTAAGTTTAAACTAATGCCACAAACAAGCCCATAAAACCCAAATGTCTGCAATAAAGAGGTAGCAAAATAAGGAAAAAATCTAAACAGCCATATGTTTTATTTTTCTATTACATATATATTATATATAGAATAATACAAATATATCCAATACAAATATGGTTTTGCTACAAAACAGACAAAGAACATTGAGAAAGAAAAAGAAAAGAAAGAAAAAAGTGACAAAGTGAGATTAAAAAAACAATCTCATGAAAAGAAACAAAAACTAACCTAACGTACAGTATATATAAATGTATATTTGTGTTTAATTGCAATGCTGATAAATAAGACCAGTAGATTAGGAAATGGTTTCACTGCCCTATTAGTTCCAGATTACAAGTGGAGTGGTATTTTGCACTCCCACTCGCACGCTAACTGCGCTTTTTCTGCGTGTCAGGTAGTGCTCCTCGTATTACAAGTTGAAAGTTAAACCTTTTCGCTATTGTGACCGCGTTAACGCATTCAATGGACGTCAATGGAGCGTGAAAAGTGAAAAAAACACCCTAACTTGTGTGCAAATCCGATCCGACATGAAATATTATTATTTCACATTACAATGTTCTTCACATAGAAGAATATGTTCTATTTATTCCTAAATACTTATTTCTATATATGTCTGATTGTATTTTGATACAATATATATCTATACCTTTATATATATGATTATATATAGGCAGAGATATAAACAGATATATATAGGAATATCTATTTAAGAATACTTAAAACATATTCCCCTATGTGAATAACATTGGAATGTGAAATATTTACAGTAACTTATATATTATGTATACATATGTATTTATGCGTTTAAAGGTATATATATGTCTGTAAATACATAAATACACATATAAATACATAACTACATATGTACACATACACACACATATATATATATATATATATATATATATATGTCTGTAAATACATAAATACACATATAAATACATAACTACATATGTACACATACACACACACACATATATATATATATATATATATATATATGTCTGTAAATACATAAATACACATATAAATAAATAACTACATATGTATACATACACACACACATATATATACAGGGAGTGCAGAATTATTAGGCAAGTTGTATTTTTGAGGATTAATTTTATTATTGAACAACAACCATGTTCTCAATGAACCCAAAAAACTCATTAATATCAAAGCTGAATAGTTTTGGAAGTAGTTTTAAGTTTGTTTTTAGTTATAGCTATTTTAGGGGGATATCTGTGTATGCAGGTGACTATTACTGTGCATAATTATTAGGCAACTTAACAAAAAACAAATATATACCCATTTCAATTATTTATTTTTACCAGTGAAACCAATATAACATCTCAACATTCACAAATATACATTTCTGACATTCAAAAACAAAACAAAAACAAATCAGTGACCAATATAGCCACCTTTCTTTGCAAGGACACTCAAAAGCCTGCCATCCATGGATTCTGTCAGTGTTTTGAGCTGTTCACCATCAACATTGCGTGCAGCAGCAACCA
Source organism: Bombina bombina (assembly GCF_027579735.1). Classification (NCBI taxonomy): domain Eukaryota; kingdom Metazoa; phylum Chordata; class Amphibia; order Anura; family Bombinatoridae; genus Bombina; species Bombina bombina. Next base: position 131,723,141 of record NC_069509.1, on the reverse strand, counting down.
CAGCCTCCCAGACACTGTTCAGAGAGGTGTACTGTTTTCCCTCCTTGTAAATCTCACATTTGATGATGGACGACAGGTTCTCAATGGGGTTCAGATCAGGTGAACAAGGAGGCCATGTCATTAGATTTTCTTCTTTTATACCCTTTCTTGCCAGCCACGCTGTGGAGTACTTGGATGCGTGTGATGGAGCATTGTCCTGCATGAAAATCATGTTTTTCTTGAAGGATCCAGACTTCTTCCTGTACCACTGCTTGAAGAAGGTGTCTTCCAGAAACTGGCAGTAGGTCTGGGAGTTGAGCTTGACTCCATTCTCAACCCGAAAAGGCCCCACAAGCTCATCTTTGATGATACCGGCCCAAACCAGTACTCCACCTCCACCTTGCTGGCGTCTGAGTCGGACTGGAGCTGTCTGCCAATTACCAATCAAGCCACGGGCCCATCCATCTGGCCCATCAAGACTCACTCTCATTTCATCAGTCCATAAAACCTTAGAAAAATTAGTCTTGAGATACTTCTTGGCCCAGTCTTGACGTTTCAGCTTGTGTGACTTGTTCAGTTGTGGTCGTCTTTCAGCCTTTCTTACCTTGGCCATGTCTCTGAGTATTGCACACCTTGTGCTTTTGGGCACTCCAGTGATGTTGCAGCTCTGAAATATGGCCAAACTGGTGGCAAGTGGCATCTTGGCAGCTGCACGCTTGACTTTTCTCAGTTCATGGGCAGTTATTTTGCGCCTTGGTTTTTCCACATGCTTCTTGCGACCCTGTTGACTATTTTGAATGAAACGCTTGATTGTTCGATGATCACGCTTCAGAAGCTTTGCAATTTTAAGAGTGCTGCATCCCTCTGCAAGATATCTCACTATTTTTGACTTTTCTGAGCCTGTCAAGTCCTTCTTTTGACCCATTTTGCCAAAGGAAAGGAAGTTACCTAATAATTGTGCACACCTGATATAGGGTGTTGATGTCATTAGACCACACCCCTTCTCATTACAGAGATGCACATCACCTAATATGCTTAATTGGTAGTAGGCTTTCGAGCCTATACAGCTTGGAGTAAGACAACATGCATAAAGAGGATGATGTGGTCAAAATACTAATTTGCCTAATAATTCTGCACTCCCTGTATATATATATATATATATATATATATATATATATGTCTGTAAATACATAAATACACATATAAATTCATAACTACATATGTACACATACACACACACACATATATATATATATATATGTCTGTAAATACATATATACACATATAAATACATAACTACATATGTACACATGCACACACACACATATATATATGTCTGTAAATACATAAATACACATATAAATACATAACTACATATGTACACACGCACACACACATATATATATATGTCTGTAAATACATAAATACACATATAAATACATAACTACATATGTACACACGCACACACACACACACATATATATATATGTCTGTAAATACATAAATCACATATAAATACATAACTACATATGTACACACGCACACACACATATATATATATGTCTGTAAATACATAAATACACATATAAATACATAACTACATATGCACACACACACACATATATATATATATATATATTTATATATGTACATGCAAATACATATTTAATCATGAAAGAAAAAAAATGGGTTTAGTATCCCTTTAATATCCCTTTAAGCCATTTAGTATATTTTAAGTTATCAGCACATTTAAAAAACAACAACAATTTGACTTAAAAATAGTGAAATTGTGATTTTGCTCTTGCACAGTAAACCCATTAAGAACAAAAAGGTCTGTTTGTCTGCATGTGCTGTAAATGAATCATTTATCCCATCTAAGTGCTTTCCCTTTTCTTTAGCAAATAGCTTAAAAACGACTGAAAATATGTTAGCAATGTTTCATAGTGATATGCAATACAAACCCCAAGTATATAAAGCATTTAATTCAAAGAAAGATAAAACAGTTTATCAAAATTCACATGAAACTGTAAATTTGATAGTATGCTAGACCACATACTGTATTGTATTACTAATTATATGGATGTTTGAATATCTATCTGTATACTGACTTATATTTCTTGTTGTAGGGCTGAGTTGAAGTTTTATTTAGATCCTACCTGCAAAGTTAGACTCAAACACACCAGGTTTCATACTAAATTAAATTGCACACTGCATGATGTTTTAGACTGCTTATCTTGCATACAGCGAAATATAAGCTTGATTGTTTCAATTCATTTACAAATCTAAACTAGATAAATGGAAGGATTTAAAATGCATTTTAGATGTTATTAATTTAAATGACATATCATGCATTACATGCAAACATACACACACACACAGTTATACACACACAGACATACACACAGACATACATACTTATACTGGCATACACACGCACACACACATACAGTTATACACACACAGACATACACACACACAATTATACACAGACATACACACGGACACACACACAGCTATACACACACAGACATACACACACACACACACACTTATACACAGACATACACATGCACAGCACACACACAGACATACACACACACACGGTTGTACACACACAGACATACACACATACACACACTTATACACAGACATACACATGCACAGCACACACACAGACATACACACACACACGGTTGTACACACACAGACATACACACATACACACACTTATACACAGACATACACATGCACAGCACACACACAGACATACACACACACACGGTTGTACACACACAGACATACACACATACACACACTTATACAAAAACACAGACATACACACACACAGACATACACACACACACGGTTGTACACACACAGACATACACACATACACATACTTATACAAAAACACAGACATACACACACACAGACATACACACACCATAATTGACAAGCTATAATTGTAATCTAGAATGATATTCCAAATATATCTCTCCATCCCCCCATTCTTTGCCCCTCCTTTAGTGGTCCAACCATGGCCACACTCCTTGGAACATCAAAGGCAAGCGCCTTGTCTTTGTGTGTGTGTATGTTTTTATTCTGATAGATATGACATCATCTAGAGACAAACCGGGCTCAGCCATTGTCCAGTACCAGTGTGGGGCTATGTCCGTCTCCTAGGATCTCTGGCTTGCTGAGCCCAGGCATGCTTTCATGTCTCTGCTCTACTCAGCTGGAGGTAAGAGCTACTTCTCAGGCACCAGGCAGGGAAGATGTCACCGCCACAGAGCAGAAGGGACATAGGGACAGGAGGGAAAGACAGAAAGGATGGAGCCAATGTATTAACAAGTGTGTAGACTGGCCAAGTTTGGCAACATATCAGCAATATTATTTTTTTCTCTTTTTATTATTTATTTATGTATTTATTTATATATTTATGTATATATTTATTTATTTATTTATGTAGGTGTTTAGTTATATATTTATGTGTGTATGTATTTATTTATATATTTATGTATGTATGTATTTATTTATATATTTATGTATGTATTTATTTATATATTTATGTATATATTTATTTATGTAGGTGTTTAGTTATATATTTATGTATGTATGTATTTATTTATATATTTATGTATGTATGTATTTATTTATTGATTTATTCATTTATATATTTATGTATGTATGTATTTATTGATTTATATGTTTATGTATGTATTTATTGATTTATGTATGTATTTATTTATATACATATTTATGTATGTATTTATTGACGTATATGTTTCTGAATGTATTATGGACTAGATTACGAGTGGAGCGGTAACAGCTATGGGCAAGCGATGAGGGGTTTATCGCGAGTGTGTTTGCGAGTCAGGTCTATCACTCGTATTACAAGTTAAAAGTAAACGTGATCGCTTGAGTGCAATTGAAATTAATGCACGGCAGGTTAGCGTGACCTCAGAGCTCTGGTTAACTTTTTCACAAAATCAAAAAAAGTCTCACAAAACACATACAAATACATTACAAAGTAAAATGACACTCATAAGAACACCATCTAATACAAATTATTTTAAAAAATATTGCACTAAAAGTTATAAGCTCAAAGATATATCAAAGGTCTCAGCTGTTGGGCTTTAACAAAGAGATAAATATATATATATAAACAGTATATATATATATATATATATATATATATATATATATATATATATATATATATATATATATATATATATATATACAAAGTCCAAATAGCTGATCCACCCACCTATTGGCAGCTACCTGGGTGCAAATAATATTTCCAAATGAAATACACTCACAGGACCTTTAGGGTGAAGAAATCCAAAGTATTATTAACGTTTCGAAGATGTACAAATCTCCTTCATTCATCTAATGATCTAAATCTACTTTGGATTTCTTCACCCTAAAGGTCCTGTGAGTGTATTTCATTTGGAAATATATATATATATATAATATATAGCTGTGTGTGTACAGATGTATATGTAATATGAGTGCAACCCAACACATGCAAAAAGCTTACTTCTAGTGCAGTAAACACTTGAGCAGGAGCGTTAAATAACGCTCTGCTTGTTATCTGGCCCTATGGGCTCAGTTTGGGAGCATGTGATCTAGGACAGAGGTTATCAACCAAAGTGACCTCAGGGCCCGGTAAAGTTTAGCCAGACCTGCCCAGGGCCCAGTAATCATTGGGAGTGGGATGTAAAGTGCAGCGTATTTATACACACACACATATACTGTATATATATATATATATATATATATATTTATATGAAAAATTTAAGAAAAATGTGCAGCTATTCCTTTAACCAGCACTCACTCATTAAGCAAACATAAAATATTAAAGGCCTTGACACGAAAGTAAGACTCAAAGGCAGATTTGCAAGTGAACCACAAAATCCTTTATTATCTCTAAATAAATAACATGCGAAGTAAAGGCACCAAACTATATCTAAATAGTCATGTGAAATATATACCTTCCTCTATTTAGAGGACTAAGGACCAAAATATTAAACCTGTAAAAAACATACACAATTAAAGTCCTGCTAAGGTAGCTGCCAATGTATATCAGATATCAGGGGGTTCAATTGTAGCAGTTCAAAGCCAGGCAATGTTAGCAGTATCTTTAAGCAAGATTAGTTAGTATGCAAAGTTATTAAGCAGTCCCCGATGTTGAATAATAACAAGCCTTTTTCGATCCAATGTCAGTACTGATAGGCTGAACTTGTCCGGATCTTTATTAGCAAAAACCGTATGCAGGATGAAAGTAAATCAGGTCAGTATATACTGGGCGCTAGTGGCTTCAAGGTAGGTCTTATTACATGGTACTGTCCGTACAGAGTCGTTATGGAGGGCTGTCAGCACTTGTCTCGTAACTTTCTCACCAGCAACTTGTTAACGGAAGTGACGTCTCACTACCACCGCTACGCTGTGAGTATAGCAGGGATTACCTGTGAAGTCTTCCAAAGAAATTCGCCCTCTCGACCCCAGTAAAGTCCATTACCTTACCTAAGCCAAACAACGCGTCCAAACACAGCCACGCTCACGGAGCTCCTGTGGGCGTGGAAGAATAACAGCTACACGTGTTTCACCCAAACTTGTGTTCTGATTGGGCTTCCTCAGGCATGTGATGTGTATATATATATATATATATAAAACAATTAAATTCAAAGAGAGCACTCACCGTGGTTCAAAAAGTGTTTATTCCATAGTGTAAACATTTTTGGGGAGTGACCCCGTCATCAGACACTTGTTGGATGACGGGGTCACTCCCTGAAAACGTTTACACTATGTAATAAACACTTTTTGAACCACGGCGAGTGCTCTCTTTGGATTGAATTGTTGTATACTACATGGGATGCATCCCTTTTAAAGAGGATATAGTGAGTGCTGGACTTTTGCACCTATATATATATATATATATATATATATATATCTCCCACTGACACAAATTAATTTTGTATTTAATAGATATTCATATATAAAATAAACCCACTGACACCAACGAAGTTTGCATTTAAGCTATACTGACCCACTGGCACCAATGCATGCATGCATATAAATATATTTATACATGGGTTGAAAAACGTTGTCTAGTGGTCCCAGACGACCTTGAAATTTCTTAGTACGACTTAGAAAAATGGTCTGCTATTTTCTACATCTGTCATATAAACGTTCATTTTTATAAAGATTTCTGTTTTCTAAAAATATAACATGTTAAAACAATCCACATCATGTAGAAAGTGCTTAAAAACATAAGAACCCCTATAACATTTTTGCAGGCTAAGCTATGTAGATTTTTTTTATATATACTGGCAACAAAAATTATGTGCCAGCACAACATATATAATTTAAGTTTTTTTTAATTATGTAAAAAGAAATAATTCCCTGTAATATTTCAACTAAACTTTAAATTATTGTACAGCTACTCAACTCTGGCTGAATGATAAGCAAGTCAGTCAAAATGGGTGGTATAAGGGTAAAGCAAACTCTCAGCATTTATGCACAATTTATAAGAAGTTAAGTGGTCAGTTTGTTAAGTGGAGGTATGTCGGGTCGCGTCCCACCAGCAAGGCCCGGCTGTTGAGAAACACGGATGTAGAAGCTTGTTTAAACATGTTTAAATAATTAAAGGGTCAATAAAGTTAAAATTACACTTAAATGGATTGGACAGAGCATGTTATTTTAATGGAACACTAAACACTAAGGGACAAGATTACGAGTGGAGAGTTATTTAATGCTCCCGCTCGCTGGCTAACTCCGCTACAAGTAAGCTTTTTGTGTGCGTCGGATAGTGCTCGTATTACAAATTAAAACTAAAAGCTTTTCGCTTGCAAGCAAAAAGCCAAACTTACAATATTGCGCCCGGGTTAACGTATTTCCCCATAGAAGTCAATGGAGCAAAAAAACGCCCTACTAGCACACAAACACGATTGCATATTCTCAAGTTCACTAACCTAACATGAAAATATTAATATTTCACATTCCAATGTTCTTCATATAGCAGAATATGTTCTATCTATTCACAAACAGATATTTCTACATATAGCTGATGGTATTTTGGTACAATATACTGTATATCTATACTTATATACTCTCACCGGCTACTTTATTAGGTACACCCTGCTAGTACCAGGATGGACCCCCTTTTGCCTTCAGAACTGCCTTAATTCCTCGTGGCATAGATTCAACAAGGTGTTGGAAACATTCCTCAGAGATTTTGGTCCATATTGACATGATAGCATCACGCAGTTGCTGCAGATTTGTTGGCTGCAGATCCTTGATGCAAATCTTCTGTTCAACCACATCCCAAAGGTGCTCTATTGGATTAAGATCTGGTAACTGTGGAGGCCATTGGAGTACAGTGAACTCATTGTCATGTTCAAGAAACCAGTTTAAGATGATTTGAGCTTTGGGACATGGTGCATTATGCTTCTGAAAGTAGCCATCATAAGATGGGAACACTGTAGTCATAAAGGGATGGACATGGTCAGCAACAAAACTCAGGTAGGCTGTGGCGTTTAAATGATGCTCAATTGGTACTAAGGGGCCCAAAGTGTGCCAACAAAATATCCCCCACACCATTACACCACCACCACAAGGTAGGACGGATCCATGCTTTCATGTTGTATACACCAAATTCTGACTCTACCATCTGAATGTCACAGCTGAAATCGAGACTCATCAGTCCAGGCAAAGCTTTTCCGATTTTGGTGAGCCTGTGCAAATTGTAGCCTCAGTTTCCTGTACTTAGCTGACAGGAGTGGCACCCTGTGTGGTCTTCTGCTGCTGTAGTCCATCTGCTTCAAGGCTCGACATGTTGTGCAGAGATGGTATTTGGAATACCTTGGTTGTAACAAGTGGTTATTTGAGTTACTGTTGCCTTTCTATCATCTCGAACCAGTCTGCCCATTCTCCTCTGATCTCTGACATCAACAAGGCATTTTCATCCACACAACTGGATCACTGGATATTTTTACTTTTTTGGACTATTCTCTGTAAACCCTAGAGATGGTTGTGTATGAAAATCCAAGCAGATCAGCAGTTTTTTAAATACTCAGACCAGCCCGTCTGGCACCAACAACCATGCTACATTCAAAGTCTTTTAAATCCCCATTCTGATGCTCATTTTGAACTTCAGCAAGTCGTCTTCACCACATCTAGATACCTAAATGCATTGAGTTGCTGCTATGTGATTGGCTCATTAGCAATTTGTGTTACCAAGCTATTGAAAAGGTGTACCTAATAAAGTGGCCAGTGAGTGTATATGTATGTATATATATATATATATATATATATATATATATATATATATATATATGCATACATACACACACACACATATATATATATATATATATATATATATATATATATATATATATATATATAATTATATATAGGTAAATATTCCGCCACAGTGTCTCCAGCATAAGGAGGAGGAATTTGAGTAGATACTATGTAGTCGGTGCAGGGTTAGGTACCATCTGGATAATAGCTTGTAGTTCATTTCTGCAAACACTAATGAAGGGGATGACTTTTTGGTTTCTACAAAAATGTGGCTCCATTGGGCTTTGGTTAGGGTGAGATTAAGTTCTTTTCCCCATTTAGCTATATATGAAGGTTGTTTGGCAGGGTATGAGCCTCTGAGTAGTTTGTATATGATAGAGATGTGGGATCTCGTCATGTCTGAAGTCGTGCAAAGTGTTTCGAAAGGTTTGAGAGCTCTGGTAAGGTCATTGGTATGGGGGCTGTTAACTATGGCATGTCTTAATTGTAGGTAGGGACAATCTGACTTTTTTATGCTTCTGTGTCCGCAGTGGGGTCCTCCTGGGTCTCCTACCATAGTATCCATTTTCATTCAGATGGCGATGTATAGTGCGAGTTGACAAATTTGTACCCTGTGCCTGAAGGTCAGCTTGAATTTGTCTGGAAGTTAATCGAGGTTCTTTATCCACCATTCGAACAATCCTTTGTTGCAATCTTTGATCATTTTTCCCTTTTGTCCACGTCCAGGGAGATTAGCTACAGTGCAATGGGCTATAGAGTTCTTGACAATGTTGTGCACAGTGGACATATGAACATTAAGATCTCTGGAGATGGACTTGTAACCTTGAGATTGTCCATGCTTTTCCACAATTGTTGTTCTTAAATCCTCAGATAATTCTTTGTTGCTCTTTCTCTTCTCCATGCTCAGTGTGGCACACAGAGACACACAACAGAAAGGTTGAGTCAATTTTTCACCATTTTAACTGGTTGCCGGTGTGATTTCTATATTGTCAGCACCTGTTAATTGATACAGGTGAGTTTAATTTCAAATTACAGGAGCATCACAAACTTGGAATGCAATTATTTCTTACAATTTTGAGAAGATGCCAATAATTGTATCCAGTCCATTTTTGGATTTTTTGTGTGGAATAGGTCAGATTTGGCTTTTTTTTCTCCACTTTTTTGTGTCATACCAATACAAAAAAAAAAAATAAACACGAGAATGCCTAAACATTTATAATTGCAACAATTTTATAAACTAGTTGTTTATTAAAAACAGATTAAAAGAATAGCAAGCAATGGAGAACATAAAACATATGTGTGTTGTCTTATGCAACGCGTTTTGATGATGCTTGATGAAACAGCCAATGCTAAGGCTGAGAAACGCGTTGCATGAGACAGAGCACATATGTTTTATGTTCTCTGTGAACTATTGTTTGTTATTCTTTTAATCTGTTTTTAATAAACAATTTGTTTTAATACAAGCATTGGTCCAGCACCTTACTTGATAGCACTACCACAGTTCCTGATATCCCTTCATTGGGAGTTCATGATATACTGAGTGAGGCAGTATAAATCTACAATACCTCATTTTCCACCTGGAGCGGGTTAACTGGTACAAGTTACCAGCCTGCATCTACCAGTACATAAGTGTACTTGGGCTAAATGTGAGTATCCATTTGGCATTTTCTATTCGACCTTGTATCTATTTATTGATATGCTGATACACACATGAGGTGCCCCTCTGTATTCTGTTTCTTATATAGTCAGTTCCAGACAAGTCCGTGAGGAGTAGAGCAGCCATCGTTTTAAGGATTCATCAACAGTTGGAGGATTTGGTTCTGTTAAACTTTGAATACAGCAAACACTCCCACATGCTTATTGGGACTCTTATTGGGACTGCCATTACCCGCAAACATTGGATTATATGGTTTGATTTATATGCTATATAATATTTTGAGTATTTTCTCATATATGCCATTCATATCGTTATCTATTTAATTTTAGCATATTTATCTGTTATCTAGAGAGCGCCCCCTCATATTCTGTTTAATGTAAAGTAGTGAGTATACAGCCTATATAACAGTGTAAATATCCTGTCCCCTCAAAATAACTCAACACACAGCCATTAATGTCTAAACCATTGACAACAAAAGTGAGTACACCCCTAAGGGGAAATGTCCAAATTGGGCCCAAAGTGAAAATATTTTGTTTGGCCACCATTATTTTCCAGCACTGCCTTAACCCTCTTAGGCATGGAGTTCACCAGAGCTTCATAGGTTGCCACTGGAGTCCTCTTCCACTCCTCCATGACGACATCACAGAGCTGGTGACCTTGCGCTCCCCCACATTTCGTTTGAGGATGCCCCACAGATGCTCAATAGGGTTTAGGTATGGAGACATGGTTGGCCAGTCCATCACCTTTTCCATCAGCTTCTTTAGCAAGGCAGTGGTCATCTTGAAGGTGTGTTTGGGGTCGTTATCATGTTGGAATACTGCACTGCGGCCCAGTTTCTGAAGCTTTACTTCAGTATGTCACAGTACATGTTGGCATTCATGGTTCCCTAAATGAACTGTAGCTCCCCAGTGCCAGCAGCACTCATGCAGGCCCAGACCATGATACTCCCACCATCCTGCTTGACAGTAGGCAAGACACACTTGTCTTTGTAGTCCTCACCTGGTTGCCACCCCACACGCTTGACACCATCTGAACCAAATAAGTTTATCTTGGTCTCATCGGACCACAGGACATGGTTCCAGTAATCCATGTCCTTAGTCTGCTTGTCTTAAGCAAACTGTTTGCAGGCTTTCTTGTACATCATCTTTAGAAGAGCCTTCCTTCTGGGACGACAGCCATGCAGAACAATTTGATGCAGTGTGCAGTGTTTGGTCTGAGCACTGACAGGCTGACCCACCACCCCTTCAACTTCTGCAGCAATGCTGGCAGCACTCATACATCTATTTCCCAAATACACCCTCAGGATATGACGCTGAGCATGTGCACTCAACTTCTTTGGTCGACCATGGCGAGGCCTGTTCTGAGTGGAACCTGTCCTGTGAAACTGCTGTATGGTCTTGCCCACCGTGCTGCAGCTCAGTTTCAGGGTCTTGGCAATCTTCTTATAGCCTAGGCCATCTTCATGTAGAGCAACAATTCTTTTTTTCAGATCCTCAGAGAGTTTTTTGCCATGAGGTGCCATGTTGAACTTCCAGTGACCAGTATGAGATAGTGTGAGAGCGATAACACCAAATTTAACACACCTGCTTCCAAATCACACCTGAGACCTTGTAACACTAGTGAGTCTCATGACACTAGGGAGGGAAAATGGCTAATTGGGCCTAATTTGGACATTTCCACTTAGGGGTGTACTCACTTGTGTTGCCTACGGTTTAGACATAAACGGCTGTGTGTTGAGTTATTTTGAGGGGACAGCAAATTTGCACTGGTATACAGGCTGTACACTCACTACTTTACATTGTAGCAAAGAGTCATTTCTTCAGTGTTGTCACATGAAAAGATATAATAAAATATTTACAAAAATGTGAGGGTGTACTCACTTTTGTGAGATACTGTATATACAGTATATGCATATATATATATATATATATATATATAATTCTTAATATGTGTGTATACACATATAAACACATAAATATAATTGTATATATTAATATACATATAATTTTAATTTGCTTCCCAACGCCGCCCAACTAACTCCCTACGCTGCGCTAGGTGCTTTGCCGTGTCTCACAGCATGAGAATGAGGCTCCCATTGGAGCCTATGGAAGCTCTCATAAGTGCAAGACTTCCAGACATTGCACTTAACTTGTAATACCAGCGGACATTAAATATATATATTTAATTAAATTGCAGTATAGCCTTATAGTTATGATTGTTTTTTTTACATGTATATATATATTTAAAAATAGACCTCTGTCAGTGAATTAAGTCCCCATGAATTTGCCATCTGAAAAAATCTGCTATATGCACATCATCTGAGTTATGAGTAAGGTTTTATTGATTAACTGACCAGGATAAAAGCTTGCGAAAACTAGTGACATGGAACTTGGCATTTCCTTAGGCTATAAATTAGCTCATAAGATATTCAGTACATTATCACTTCCAAAAAATATAACTCTTATTTTAGCTAAGCTGTCATAGTAAATGTAAAAGGTTAAATCTATTTAATTTAGTTGATTAATAAAAGCCACCCTACATGACAAGCTACCCTTACAAATCAAAAACAAACTATCAATATAGTGAGAATACCAAAGAATGCTCTGATTAAAGGGCAAGGAAAGTCAAAATTCAGACAGAGCATCTCATTTTAAGACACTTTTAAATTAACTTCTATTTTCAAATGTGCTTCCTTATCTTGGTATCTCTTGTTGAAAAAGAATACGCACATATCCTACACTAGTCGCTGATTGGTGCCTGCACACATTTGTCTCTTGTGATTGGCTAACTAGATGTTTTCAGCTAGCTGCCAGTAGTAGTGCAATGCTGTTCCTTCAGCAAAGGATAACAAGAGAATGAAGCAAATGTAATTATAGAAGTAAATTGAAAAATTGTTTAAAATAGTTTGTTCTATCCAAATCATGAAAGCATTTTTTGGGGGGGGTTCCAGTCCCTTTGATATTAAAGTATTTCAAAATATGTCTCATTTTGTATTGCAGGGCTCAAAATCTCCACTAGCCCACTAGCCATTGGCAAGTGGAAATTTAATGGTGGCGAGTGAAAGTTAGCTAGTGAATGTCGATTTGGAAGTCTGGTAAGTAGCGAAGTTGGCACATTGTATTTGCAGAATGTACATTCCTACTGCAGCACTGACAAACACACATTTTGTGCTATGTGCTAAAACTATTATCTAAAGGGATATTACATAGCCATGAAAGCGCAAGGATGTGTTATTCCTCTAGGGCTGTAGGGACCCCATTAGTGCTTATATTGTTTCTTCTGAGAAGGTAAAGGGGACACAGAGAGAGAGATGGAGAGGAGAAGTAAAATTGCAGAGGAAGGTAGAGTGAAGAGAGACTGGAGAAAAGAAAAGAGTGAAGAGATATGAGAGAGGGGAAAGAGAGTGTAAAGAGAAGATATGGCCTGAGAGAGAAGAAAGATGGTAAAAAGAGAGATTGAAGAGAGGAGGGAGTCGAGAAAAATAGATAAGAGCGAGAAGGGAGAGATGATAATTATTAAAAAATCTCCAGGTCTGCTATGACCTCGCATTAATGTCAGCAATCTCTGCACTCAACGACTTCCTTTTTATATCCAGCTGTTGTCTTCCCAGAACCTCTAGTTGATTTTTCTAACTGCTATGAACTTATTTTTGTTAATTTATTACTGTATGTAGCATCATTTAATTTGCTATGGTATAAAATAAAAACACTATTACAAAGTGTTTCACAATGGCTAAACATATGCAAAGAGGGGGTTAAGTAGTGGGTGTGGTGTGGGTGAGATTAGAAGTAACATTTTATCCTGGATAGTAGCTTAGGACTTTACATTTGGAGCCCTGATGTTGGTACATATAGATATTAGCAAATGAAGGACCTATGGCCAAAACAAGGACAGCACCAGATATTTCTATAGAAGTATATGGACAATATGATTCAGATTCAGAACATGCAATTTTAAACAACTTGCCAATTTACTAGTATAATACTAGTATTTACTAGTATTATGAAACTTGTATTGTTTTCTTTTGTTGAAAAGTAAACCTAGGAAGATTTAGGAGCACCAAAGTGTGCTTGCCTACATATGCTCTTCAACAAAGGATGCAAAGAGAATAAAGCAAATTTGATAACAGAAGTAAATTGGAAAGCTGTTTAGAATTGGTTTCTCATTCTTAATCCCAAAACTTTAAATGTCACTTTACAGCTCCTTTAAATACTAGTTATATATATATTTACATTAAATTTTGAAACAGGTTTATTCAGAAATATAACTCAGTAGCTATGTCACAAAATTAACATCAAGACCAAAATATACCTCTGACGATAACATCAGCTCCTTTAAAGGGACAGTATACACGCATTTTCATATAACTGCATGTAATAGACACTACTATAAAGAATAAGATGCACAAATACTGATATAAAAATCCAGTATAAAACTGTTTAAAAACTTATTTAGAAGCTCTCAGTTTAGCTCTGTTGAAAAGGCAGCTGGAAAGCCCACTGCAAGTGGCAAATAAGACACTCCCCCTCCCCCTTTTTTTGCATATGAAAAGACCCTTTATACAAACAGGAACAAGCTGGAGTAGGTAGCTGACGGTATTCTCATAAAACTTTGGGGCTTGGTTAGGAGTCTGAAAATCAGAGCAATGTTATTTAAAAATAAGCAAAACTATAAAAAAAAAATAAAAAATGTATGGACTATATAAATAGATCATCTACAAAACATTTACTGTATGCAAAGAAAGAATGAGTGTATAATGTCCCTTTAATGTAATAAAGTCCTCATTGTGTGGAAATCTAATAGGGTATTTATATTGATGACTGACAAGCCGGAACCTCAGAAGTTTTTCCTAACCTATCCAGAGAAGTCCTGGTTTATCAAAAGGAAGTACCGAAACGTATGGTTGTAAAAAAACTGAGATAAAAATCAATATGCATCTTTATAAATCTGTGGAATAATTTAAATTACTGGTCTCAGTGGTTTTTTTTTATTTTAATTAACCCAATGTGTTATTATGATCTAAATATTGCTAGAACCTTATTCTAAGGCCCCTATTTATCAAGGGCTGGCGGACCTGATCCGACACTGCGGAGCTTGATACATATGCCCCTAAAGCTGGACCTGCATTCACATGTGTAGCTGCTGAAATGAATTCTGGGATTGTTAATAGTGTAACTGATAGGCTTGAGTTGGAAAGGGGGGCATGAAAGGACAGGAGAGATATAACCTCAGCCAAAGATAAATGAATATTTGAAGAAGCAGGAAATATATTTGCTTTACTATATGGTATTGAACAAGAATATGATTTACTCGTTTGTAATTTAGTGCCCAACAATCCTAGGAGGGACTATAGAGTTCTAAGCAAGATATAAATATCTATAACTTCTAAAGCCCATCCCTTTTAGACCTCATTATTCTCAAGGGGCATTTTTGTTCTATTAAAATTCACTATTGTAAAGACTTTAGCCATGTCCATTACATACCTACATGTTGTTTGTCAAGTTTCAGCTACCAGGGACAGCTCTAGCGGTTTTGTTGCCAGGTGAAAAGTACAATGCAGGTTTTTTTTTCTTAGCTCAATGCATCTGCAGAGAGCATTTCCTTCCTTTTGTTTATAGAACATGCAACGCTCCTCAGGTCTCAATTTCAGACAGGCGTGAGAAAAGTTACACGACAAGAACCAAAATATATTGCAAACTCTTTATGATATATAACATGCAATAAAATTAAGTTGCAAGATTTTTAGTCACATGACAAGACCCAAAATAGATTTTGTATCTCTTGACGGTGTATCATATCAATAAAGTTAAAGGAACAGGCTACTTGAAAATAATTTGTTTTAAAAAGATTATCCCTTTTATAGCCGAATGGAGCTTGGGGGCCGTGTTTCTGGTCAGCCTGCAGGCTTGCCAGAAACAGCAGTTATGAAGCAGCGGTCTAAAGACCGCTGCTCCATAACCTGTCCGCCTGCTCTGAGCAGGCGGACAGACATCGCCAGAATTCAACCCGATTGAGTACGATCGGGTTGATTGACACCCCCCTGCTGGCGGCGAATCTGCAGGGGGCGGCGTTGCACCAGCAGCTCACAAGAGCTGCTGGTGCAATGCTGAATATGGAGAGCGTATTGCTCTCCGCATTTAGCGAGGTCTGGCAGACCTGATCTACACTGTCGGATCAGGTCCGCCAGACCTTTGATAAATAGGCCTCATGGGCAGAACCCTCCAACCATAATGGTTTATGTTGATGTGTTTTGATGATTGTGTTTTGCAATTTTAAGCGTAATCTCCTAGCTCTTCTGAGTATGATGTTTTTTTATATTAAATGATAATAATAAAAATAATAAGGTAAAGTTGGTAATAAAGTTACCGGAGGACAGTCCTTATATGTTTTTTTAAATCTTTAACAAATGATACATTTTGAACAATGAAAGTGACACCGTAGCCAAAAAAAATCTTTTGTGATTCAGATACAGCAGGCAATTTTAAGCAACTTTCTAATTTACTCCTATTATCAAATTGTCTTCATTTTGTTGTTATGTTTATTTGAAAAGCAAGAATGTAAGTTTAGATGCCGGCCCATTTTAAGTGAACAACCTGGGTTGTCCTTGCTGATTGGACAGCACCTTTAAACAAGTGCTGTCCATGATTCTGAACCCACAATTTGCTGGCTCCTTAGCTGAGATGCCTTCTTTTCAAATAAAGATTGCAAGAGAATGAAGAAAAATTGATAATAGAAGTAAATTAGAAAGTTGCTTACAATTACATGCTCTATCTGAATCATGAAAGAAAAAATTTGGGTTCAGTGTCCCTTTAAACATTAATTTATAGGTGATTTACTAGGAGCTTAATTCTACTCTTTAGATAATGTCCTTTTATTTGCTTCACTTCTTTCATACAGTTAAACCTAGAATGTTTATTTGGTTGTATAATTACTGCTGATTTTGTCCCTTATCCTTCTGACAAAATCACCAATGTAGCCAGACGACTAAAAGCCTCTGATCTTATCTGAGTTTTTCTGGTACCTGAAACAGAAATATAAATGGTACAGAGCAAGTTCCACTGTTATGCCTATAGGCCTAGAGTATATAAAATGTGATTATGTGTAAGGAATAAACAATAATTATTCCCTTGTAAGATCTTACCTTAAAGAGACATTCCAGTCCAAATTTAAATGCACATAAATGAATTACATCTTTGAAAAGAAACATATTTACAATATACATGTATTGGCAAAAATGCTTCTAGTAAAAGTTACCACTATTTTAGTTTTAACATTTTTCTCTGCACGTGCATGTGAAGCATAGCTAGATATTCTCAGTGCACCAGCATTTTAAATATTGCAGCTGCTCAGATAATCAGTGGGGCTTTTTTTTTATCATGTCAGCAATTAACAAATTGAGTCATTACCAGATGGTACAAGCAACTTAGGCTCTCTAAACAAGTGGTGTGTTTAAAATTATGGTGCACGGTGCATACTTAAATACACTTTTGAAATGCATATTACAAAATTGCTTCTGTTCAATACCGAAATGCACCCATGTGGTTTCCATTTTTGGCTGGAATATCCCTTTCAATGACATTTGCATTTCAGAGTTGTATAGGATTTAGAGAAAGACAATAAAATTAGTCAGTCAAGTGGATAGTTTATGGCATAGGTAGAGACGAATGTGAGGAAATATTACCCTGCATTTTACTTAACAAATTAGGGTAGACCAAACAAAATCTATAAATTTACAAAAATGGTTCCCAGCCATGATGCCCATAAATTGCCAAACTGCTCTGAATAATAATTTTGTAGATGGACCTGCAACATACACTTATAAAAGCCTCCACTGCATTGGGATTGTACACATTCTGCACACGCCTATATATAGACTGCTAGGGCCCCCATCATCACTTGGGCACTGGTGATACTTACTGCGCTTCTGCATGCAGTAACTTTTTGCCCAAAATGTGCCTATCACAGGGAGGATCTTTACTGCAGTATATCAGTCTGGTCATGACTAAAATAGCACAGTACCACCCCAAATTACCAGGCAATCTCTTTCTGAATAAGAGACATAGCAACCACAGGCATACAGTTTGTCCTTGTTTGGGCTTGTTAGTGAGGTGCAGCCTTATCCCTCTAGCATACCTCCCAACATTTCAAAATTCAAAAGAGGGAAAGGCAAAAAAATTGAAATGTGGTGGGCGGGGCTTAAAAAATCATAAGTCCAAAGTAATTTAAATAAAATTCTAAATAAAGTCATATATTTTAATACACTTAGGCAGCAAATCAAACACAAGCTCAAACCACTGGTATGGCTATGTGAGCTATATATTTAATTAACCTTTGCAGAGACATTGCTAAATATTTTTTATCTTAATTGGACATTAATTAATAAATTCTTTAAAACTGCTCTCTACATTCCCCATTAATATTCTAGATTCTGGCCTTTAGAGTCAGCAAAAATGCACAGTAGCACACTACATAGCATACACTTACACATGCAGATACACACACACTACATAGCATACACTTATACATGCAGATACACACACACACTACATAGCATACACTTAGACATGCAGATATACACACACTGCATAGCATACACTTACACAGGCAGATACACAGACACTACATAGTATACACTTATACATGCAGATACACACACACATTACATAGCATACACTTATACATGCAGCATACACTTATACATGCAGATACACAGACACCACATAGTATACACTTATACATGCATTGCAGACACACACACACACTACATAGCAGACACTTATACATGCAGATACACACTTATACATACAGATACACAGACACTACATAGCTTACATTTATACATGCAGACACACACACTACATAGCATAAACTTATACATACAGATACACACACACAGTTATGGATACAGATAGACACACACACTACATCATATATGGTTATCTGTAATTCATTGTATGGGGTCCTGGGGTTGGCAAGCACATTAGCTGGCAGTCTGCGGCTGCCACTGTTCGTTACCCTGGTATTAGCACTGCTCATTGTATAAAACTGAAGGCATGCTAGTATTATCACCAGGGGTTAGACATCATCACTACCAGAGGTAGGTTAGAGAGGTCACCATTACCAGTGGTCAGAGTGTATACAGCCTTCTTACTCCTGCTTAACCCACACACCATTCCTTTTCCACAGGGAATCTAACAGGTATCTAACCCTGTCAGAGCAAAGTCAGCTGCTTCTGAGTATGGGCCCAACAGAATTAATCAGGACAGATGGCTAGCAACCCGGGACAGTGGGACAGACCCCTAAAATCGGGACTGTCCCACGAAAATCGGGACAGTTGGGGGGTATGCTCTAGGAAGGAAGTTTCAGGCCCTGTCAGGTGAGCTCAGGCCAAAAAGTGAGATTAGGTGCTTTTAGGGGTTCTTCTATGAGTGGGGGATCAGATCACTTGTGATTGGAGAGTTCCTAGTAGGTTTTAAGCAATATTGGGAGGGCTTATAGGGTTAATGTAGATGGGGAGTTGCAGTTAGGTTTAATTGAGAGGGTGGTATTGTGGAGTTGTATTGCTTAATTAGGGTATTGTTAGAAGGGTCAATAAGTATAGCAAATCTTATGGTTTGGTATTGAGGCCGTGTATTGGTTAATTTCTGAAAACACTTATTTGCCTTCACTAAATGTGGATTGCCTGTGTTATTAGAAATCTATCTTAAGTATTAAAGGCTAGATAACAAGTGGAGCGCTAATTTAATATAATTTATGGGCATGTGATAAATAACCAGCCATTACAAGTGCTTGCGGTAGCAATTAGCGCTATGAACATTAACCAGAGATCAGATTTCTGGTTAATTTTCCAAAAGTGCCACAATTGCCCCCAAATTTTAGTCTAGTGTGGGTATTGAAAATAAAAAAATATTAGCATTTTTTTTATTTTTTAAAAACTACACTAATCAGTTTATAGGGGTTAAATTGAGCGGGTGTGGGGTTTTAGAAAAAAAAACAACTGCACTGAAAAGTTCCTTTACATCGTGGTCTATAGGGACTGTGTGTTCCCTGTAAATATATATGTATACTTCTCAGTCGTGTCTGACAGCATGAGAACGAGGCTCCCATTTAAGCCTATGGAAGCGCTCTTTCATGAGCGCAAAATTTCCCTGCAATGCGAACGCAAGGTTACTTTCGCATTGCACCTAACTTGTAATACCAGAGCACATTTGCGTGCGCTGATATTACTGAGTGGAGTGCAAACATCACGCTCGTGTAAGCGATATTTTGCGCTCCACTGGAACTAAATTGGAATTATTTTGTGAAGTAGGAATTTTTTTTTGTAAATGAATAATGAATTACCATTGTACATTTCAGTTCATGTCTCCTTAATTCAAACCTCTGTGTATCCCCTTGACTCAGTCTCATTCCCTTTCAAGCAGTAATTTAATTTTAAAAACTTAACATCTACACATCAAGTATTTTGTGGTTTCTATGTAAAAGAGAATTATTCATACTGTTATGAAATGTAAGGATTTCCTTTAAACTTTTTTGCATTCCACGCAGATTCCCTTTTAAGTGGGTCTACAGCTGTACACAATGTTATGGTGAGAACTGTCTGTATTTTTATATCTAAAATCAGAGCCTTTGTTAATAAACCAAAGCCTATAAAATAATACAATAAGCATGCTGTTTGAAGTGGCACTGATACATACGGTTCTCTGTAACATTCAATAAAGTTGCTCAACAAAAATGAATGCGGTTAACTAAAAGGGACATGATACCCAAATGCTGAAACACTTGAAAGTGATGCAGCATAGCAGTAAAAAGCTGACTAGAAAAGATGACCTGAGCATCTCTATGTAAAAAAGGAAGATATTTTACCTCATAATGTCCTAAGTATTCACACCCCATTGTAAAGGACTTTAAGCAGCAAATCAGTATGCCTGTCCCGGGACTTTCAAGGGAGCGTGCCTCATGCACACTCATGTTATTTACCTATTCAGTTTAAGGAAGTTTACTATGAAATCTTATGAGATCAGAGTAAAAGAGGACCTTAGCACTGCTGATGCTGATTGGCTGACCATTGGCACCCCATTTGTAACAAACTGCCCATCCTCATGGTACAGCTATGCAGCTGACATCTGGGTAAGTTGGGGAAGGGCTACTATTCTCTAGAGATAGCTAATTCCTGTCTTCTCCAGGAAGGTCACAATACATTTTTGAATTTGTGTACAATACATATATTTTCAACACTTCTGCTAGTATTAATAATGCCATGAATCTTGCTGTTGTTCCTTATTTGAAGGGTATTCATATAACTTTGAAATCTTTTCATAGATATATCTATAAATCTATATATCCTTGTTTTTAATGTTTTTCTAAAACCTATTTAAACATAGGCATGTGTATATATATATATATATATATATATATATATATATATATATATATATATATGTATACAGCATATACATACATACACACATGGCTTTTTTTGTGGGGGTACTTGCCGGTACTGAGTACCCCCCACCTCTGCCAACTTATAATAGGTAGTATTTGTAATCATCATGTAAACACTCTAGTTTTCACTGCAAAATACATCAGACATTGTAAATAATATTGTACCTTTGAATTTCTCTAAGTTACTGAGCAGAATATATCAATCAAAAATCTATGAGTACTGGCACCTTTTATTTTACAAAAAGCACTATATATATATATATATATATATATATATATATATATATATATATATATATATATATATATATAAACAGGGAGTGCAGAATTATTAGGCAAGTTGTATTTTTGAGGATTAATTTTATTATTGAACAACAACCATGTTCTCAATGAACCCAAAAAACTCATTAATATCAAAGCTGAATAGTTTTGGAAGTAGTTTTTAGTTTGTTTTTAGTTATAGCTATTTTAGGGGGATATCTGTGTGTGCAGGTGACTATTACTGTGCATAATTATTAGGCAACTTAACAAAAAACAAATATATACCCATTTCAATTATTTATTTTTACCAGTGAAACCAATATAACATCTCAACATTCACAAATATACATTTCTGACATTCAAAAACAAAACAAAAACAAATCAGTGACCAATATAGCCACCTTTCTTTGCAAGGACACTCAAAAGTCTGCCATCCATGGATTCTGTCAGTGTTTTGATCTGTTCACCATCAACATTGCGTGCAGCAGCAGCCACAGCCTCCCAGACACTGTTCAGAGAGGTGTACTGTTTTCCCTCCTTGTAAATCTCACATTTGATTATGGACCACAGGTTCTCAATGGGGTTCAGATCAGGTGAACAAGGAGGCCATGTCATTAGATTTTCTTCTTTTATACCCTTTCTTGCCAGCCACGCTGTGGAGTACTTGGACGCGTGTGATGGAGCATTGTCCTGCATGAAAATCATGTTTTTCTTGAAGGATGCAGACTTCTTCCTGTACCACTGCTTGAAGAAGGCGTCTTCCAGAAACTGGCAGTAGGACTGGGAGTTGAGCTTGACTCCATCCTCAACCCGAAAAGGCCCCACAAGCTCATCTTTGATGATACCAGCCCAAACCAGTACTCCACCTCCACCTTGCTGGCGTCTGAGTCGGACTGGAGCTCTCTGCCCATTACCAATCCAGCCACGGGCCCATCCATCTGGCCCATCAAGACTCACTCTCATTTCATCAGTCCATAAAACCTTAGAAATATCAGTCTTGAGATATTTCTTGGCCCAGTCTTGACGTTTCAGCTTGTGTGTCTTGTTCAGTGGTGGTCGTCTTTCAGCCTTTCTTACCTTGGCCATGTCTCTGAGTATTGCACACCTTGTGCTTTTGGGCACTCCAGTGATGTTGCAGCTCTGAAATATGGCCAAACTGGTGGCAAGTGGCATCTTGGCAGCTGCACGCTTGACTTTTCTCAGTTCATGGGCAGTTATTTTGCGCCTTGGTTTTTCCACACGCTTCTTGCGACCCTGTTGACTATTTTGAATGAAACGCTTGATTGTTCGATGATCACGCTTCAGAAGCTTTGCAATTTTAAGAGTGCTGCATCCCTCTGCAAGATATCTCACTATTTTTGACTTTTCTGAGCCTGTCAAGTCCTTCTTTTGACCCATTTTGCCAAAGGAAAGGAAGTTGCCTAATAATTATGCACACCTGATATAGGGTGTTGATGTCATTAGACCACACCCCTTCTCATTACAGAGATGCACATCACCTAATATGCTTAATTGGTAGTAGGCTTTCGAGCCTATACAGCTTGGAGTAAGACAACATGCATAAAGAGGATGATGTGGTCAAAATACTCATTTGCCTAATAATTCTGCACTCCCTGTATATATATATATATATATAGTATATATATTCATGATTCAATTTGCAAATGAAAAACACAGTTACCTACAGTTTTCAACTTATATTAGAACAGAAGAGCTTCCCAAATTATTTGTATTTTACAGATTTTTTGAGTCTATTTCTCCTATTTGTCATGCGTAAATAGTTACTCTTACAACCTGTACATTTAAGACCATTTTTCTTTCCCTAGGTGGCACAGGAATGGGTGTAGGACCTTGCTACTTACACCCTTTATGCAAAATCTTGGTTCATCTGTGGTCCTAGACATTTTCATCACATACATTAGTAAAATATGTATTTAATATGTGATCATTTGTTGCTACTGTCATGTCTCTTCTCTGTTGTCATGTCTTGCTTGGAGGTGAACTGGGGTTGCTGATGTGCTAAGCACTTATCTTGTCAATGTATAATGAAAATCTGGACTGTTGGGGGTAATTGAGGACTGCTGTTGAGAAACACCGGACTAGACTATTCCTTTAAGGCAACACTTCCTGCTTCCATTTGCCTATATATATATATATATATATATATATATATATATATATTTTTTTTATCAAGAAATAAATACGGGAGAGAAGCAATTGCTATGGGCTAGTGAAGCGAAGGGTGCCGTAATCGGCCCTTATATAGCTTATAAATAAATGTAGTGCAGACCCTTATATAGTAATGTATAGTGAGACATAACAAGAGAACTCATCCTGGAAAGTAGCCAGGTTGAAAAAAAGACAGGGAAACAGCACTCTTTTAAAGTAATCAATATTTTTTACTAGCACAATATAATATACATAAATGGTAAAGGAGATGGCATACGGGTGTCCTCCCTCCGCCTTGGCACTGCAAGGATAGGCAGAATCCACCGTGTGTGAAAATACAGAATCTGATTGCAACAAAAATATATTACAAAGAAACAATACTATAGGACCTATCGAGTCCAATAGACAAAACCTGACCGGTCAGGGGATGTGCGAAACAAATTGCCCAAAAATAGTAAATGCAGCAAGATGCAGAGCTGGCTAAAGTAAAGCCTGTCACAGGTGGTATCCCCACCTATCCTGAAAGTGTTTGGCCTTGAGGCCAAGCTGTGTAATCACAGCCAGTAGAAGAAATTACACTCCCAGTGAGTTATAGAAGAGATAAGTGACAAGTGCACCATGGATATTACGCCCTGACGAAGCCCGTAAAGCAACTTGGACGCACGGGTGAAACGCACGTCGGCATAGGTCCAGCCGACCGGATCACGTGATGTGCGTGTGAGGATTTCAAAGTAAAGAACTTACAACAAGCCCAGCGGTTACTCAACAGCCACATTCAAAAGCAAAGTCCGGATAAACTTCTGGCATTTACTGTCATGGACTAACAGCAACCTGGCACGGCCGACAAACCACTGAATCTAACAGGTCGTATGGTTCCTTACTGTTATTAGATTCCTTGCCGCTAACTGTACTAACCAGCTCTGGCTTATGTGCGTGAACTTTCGCACCTGGCAAACGCCACTCTGTCGAGAGGGGGCACGGCTCTCCTTAAGAACTTACAAGGATCATAGCTCATCTAATAACAAATGGATGGATGCATGCTGAGTACTAACATATTCTTTTGCTTCTCTGCATAGCATATACTAACGCTGTTTGCTTTAATGTGTCAATTGGTCATTTCAGACATTAACCTATGCCTTGTTTTTGAGTTTACTTATGTCATTTCCATATGAAGATTGAAATGTATGGCTCATTAACCCATGTACATATCCTGAGGGCGTGTCTCCATTTGATCACTTAGATCCCATTACACAACCTGCCCGACCTGTCATACCTCCTGAGAGAGGTGTCGGATGCAGCAGGGAGTAGTTGATCTTTGGTACACACTTTCCCTCTGTATATATTTTCTATATTGTACATATTGCAAGGTATGCCTGATTATCATATTCCGCTTGTCATAAGGCTGTCATTACTTTCTTAGATCCCACATTCCGTTTTACCTGCCCAGCAATTACCTCTTCACAGGGGTGCTGTGTGCAGCCGGGTGTAGGAAGTGTGACAGGCTTTACTTTAGCCAGCTCTGCATCTTGCTGCATTTACTATTTTTGGGCAATTTGTTTCGCACATCCCCTGACCGGTCAGGTTTTGTCTATTGGACTCGATAGGTCCTATAGTATTGTTTCTTTGTAATATATTTTTGTTGCAATCAGATTCTGTATTTTCACACACGGTGGATTCTGCCTATCCTTGCAGTGCCAAGGCGGAGGGAGGACACCCGTATGCCATCTCCTTTACCATTTATGTATATTATATTGTGCTAGTAAAAAATATTGATTACTTTAAAAGAGTGCTGTTTCCCTGTCTTTTTTTCAACCTGGCTACTTTCCAGGATGAGTTCTCTTGTTATGTCTCACTATACATATATATATATATGTATATATATATATATATATATATATATATATACACATAACACGGAAGAGAACTGCACTCTCATACCGGACCGGGTACACATCCCATGACCCTGCAACATGCTCAGCCCTGGGTGCCAGATGTGCACGGGAAAACTTTTTGTTTTGTCCGAAATTTTCTGTTCGTTAAATTTAACATTTTTATTTTAGTTAGTTTTCTTCTATGGTCGTGTTTAGTTTCGGACAAATTTTGTTTTAAATTTTCGCTTCAAACTAAAATATAAATTTTTAGCTACAGTGCAGATTCTTGCCATTTTTCTTTATCTGAAGCTGTAGTCAGCTATATAAACTTTAATTTTGGTCATTCTATGTAATTCTTAAACTTATTCTTTTATTTAAACATCTAATTTTTGTGCACTGCATTTTTGGTAAAACTTAAAGTTTACTTGAAGTTACAGTAACAACTAGTAGTAAACTATACTTGTATTTTACAAATAAGATAAATAGTGCACTATACTATAGCATACTATATTTAAGTCCAATAAGTAAACTTTTTTTAAAAATTGTATAACAGGGGACACAGTCTCAAAGTAACTAGCAACTGCTATTGCTATTAACACAGTAAAGAATAACAGATCTGAGCCTCTGAGCAGTCTGCAATAAGTTTAAAATTTCACTTCCCCCTCCCCCTGAGAATGCTGGTTGGCTAGAAAACATCACAGTCTTCAACTGACAGGCTGAGAGAAACTGCCAATCTATTCTGCTACTTCTTCCTGATTTGCATCCATTGGATAAGGTCTGCTTGCATCATAAAAACAGTATACAAAAATCAAAATGAAATTTTTAAAAGAAAATAAAGTGTTGTTTTCTTTTTTCATCTGGGCCAAATTATGAGTGGAGTGCAAAATATTGCTTACACTAAATCGATATTTGCAACCACTTTGTAATACCAGCGCACTCTAATGTGGGCTAATATTACGAGTTAGGTGCAATGCGAACGGAAACTTGCGTTCACATTGCATGGAAGCATTGCGCTTACGAGAGTGCGCATCCAAAGGCTCCAATGGGAGCCTCGTTCTGATGCCTTCAGAAACTAGAATGATAGAGGACTCTTAAACTCTCTTTCTGTAGATGAGAATAATTGAATACGATTAGTTGTGACTTTTTCCTTAAATACATTTCCAAGATCTGTGTGAAAATAATGGCATATACGTAGGAAAGGCCAGCTAAGATTTAAATATTGGAAGAAAGTAATGGAGTCCATAGCCCTGACAAAGCCCCAGCATGATATTTGTAGAGGAGTGAAATGCACGTGGCTTTCCTTTAATGAGTTTCCTATAGTTATATATTTACAATTACTACATTGATACAATGTTACTGAATGGCAGACAGAATGCTACAATGTAAGCCACTCCAGGCATAACTAGTGAAAAGACCTGGATGTTTTAACTTGGCAGCAGTATAAGGAGACCATTAAAGTACCTTTGGCAATACAGACGTCAGAGCGGGTGGCTACATAGCAATGCTAAAACACCATTCACTCGTACGATAAATGAGCTCTCGTGAAATAAAGGTCCTGGAGGCTCTAGCATAGCTGGTGTGTCTACACGGATACCATTCACCATCCAGACGTAAGGTACTATCCCGCCGCTCCCGGACCCCACCGCAACTAAATAAAAGTATTAACCCCTATCCCGCTGCTCCCGGACCCCACTGCAACTAAATAAAAGTATTAACCCCTAAACCCCTGGCCTCCCACATCACTACCACTTACTAAACCTATTAACCCCTAAACCACCAGCCCCCCACATCGCCATAAACTAAATTAAGCTATTAACCCCTTAACCTAATAACACGCTAACTTTACATTAAAATAACAACATATATATATGTATTATCTTTAGACCGCTGCTTCATAACTGCTGTTTCTGGCGAGCCTGCAGGCTCGCCAGAAACATGGGCCCTCAAGCTCCATACAGAGCTTGATAAATAGGCCCCATAGGGTTAAACATGTCTCTTTGTTTTTTTCCCCCTGCTATTTCCTACTTGAAACGCCAGCTCATCTGGGAGAAGTATATTGGAGCTTAGGATGGGACAATTTATTACCTATATGTTAAGGGCTATTTCCTCTGAGTACGCTTGTACATTTCATTATTCTTATAGACGGACCGTCTGTTCCTTCCAGGGGTTCCTGTGATCTAAGTAATGAATCTTGGGCAGGAAACCCATATATCTGAGGGCTCCATATGTTTACATTTACTTTGAAGTGGCCCACTGGCCTTATTTATACAATGGTCTAAATCCTTTGTTCTCTCGTGTGTAATTGTGTATATATATATATATATATATATATATATATATATATTTATATATATATATATATATATATATATATATATTATCTACTGACATTCACAGATACCCTGACAATGACCCTCATATTCATATCTGGAACATATCTAAACTGCATAACAGATAGACAAAGTTATGTTCTGCATAAATGTAATACATTTTTCTGAATCTGAAAAATAATGTAAAAGGGCAGTAAAGTCAAACTTAAATATATAGGATTCAGCTAGGGCATACAATTTTAAACAACTTTCCTATATAATTATTTTATAAAATGTTCTTCCTTCTCTTGGTATCCTTTGTTGAAGGGTAAAGCTGGATTTTCTGATAGGAGCTTAGGAGCATATAGTTGTCTTTAGCATTCTGTGGTAGCAGTGTTTGGAACTATGTATAACATTGCTATAAACATAAACAAATTTGCTGCACTTACCCCATTAGGGGTCCACTGTGTGTTAACACAGTATTTGAAGCAAAAAGCCTGAGATATTGCATATTTCATTTGCATACTTTACCCAGAATCCTCTGGTGCATTGGTAACAATGTATATGGAGTTTTTTTGGGTGAAGGCAAGCAGGGATACTTGCCTAGATGTGCTTATTACCTATGCAATCATTTCTATTGATTCATATACATATATATATATATATATATATAGATATATATATATACAATCTGCTTCCCATCACTGCGTAACTTACCCCCTTCACTGATCTAGTTCTCATGCCGTGTATGACGGCATGAGAACGCGGCTCCCATTGGAGCCCATGGAAGTGCGCTCTATTGAGCGCATAGCTTCCTAGCAATACAAACGCGAGGTCACGTTAAAGTTGCAGGCTACTTTACGAGTGGAATGCAAATTTCACACTCAGAAAAGCGCAATTTTTTCGCTCCACTCGTAATCTGGCCCTTAAAGGGACAATAAACATCATGTAATCACAGGCCATTTCTGTTTTCTTTCTATAGAATAATGCGCCAGATGAGTCTAAGCATTTTCAAAATAAATTAACACTTTGTTTGCTGCATTTGTTTTTCATCCAAACCACTTGCTGTCGGCATTAATCGATGTGCGTCAGACATGATACGCTACATAGTATGATGTCCGCTTGCACCTTAATAGGCCCCAATGTCTTATACGGTTACCTACATTTCAAAAAAGGGTTTATGTTCATAATAATAAGGACTTATATTTAGGGTATATTTATAGCTTTGATATGCAAATAGGGGGTCCAGGGCCGGATTTATAATAAGGCAGAGTAGGCATGTGCCTACAGGTGCCCTACATAGAGGGGCACCTGTCTCTGCCTATTATAAATACCGGTCAGTTGTTGACCTTAACTAAGGTTGCTACGAGTATTGCACATGTGCGGCATCCGGCTTCCCCTGCGCATGTTTAAGACTTGCGGTGGCCTTAACAAAGATGGCCATTGCACATGCGCGTTGCTGTTTTTTCACTGCCGATGGCAACCTTAGTTAAGGTCGTCAGCACATTGGTGAATGGTGAGAGCAGGGGGCACTTCAGATTTTGGTGCCTACAGGCACCTGGGATGTAAATCTGTCCTTGAGGGGCTCACATGAGCTTCTTTACAAATAAATGCACATTTTATTTACTTTATTATTTAGTAACTGCCTTCTGGGATTTAAAATAAAGTATCTTTTAGGTTTCTTGGCCTTTTTGATGACATATATTAAATGCCTAGAGACCACCTGTCTGCATAAAAAGAGTAGTTTTTGCCCAGTATTTACTTTAGAAAAAAAAAAGAAGCTATCACAGAGTCCAAATACAAGGATAATGCAAAGGAAATGTTAACACAATAAAAAAAGACATAAACGATTTCAAAAGAAAAGAAAGCTTATCTTATGATATTGAACTTTATATACATAATTATTATTTTTTTAAAATAAACAAATCAAACATTTAAACAACAGAGAACTAAACAGAAAATGTCTCAATTTCATACCTCCCAAGGGGGCATCGCCATTTTGTGTGTGGGGCCATGTTGGGGGGGGGGGGGTCATGGGTTTGTCTTGGCATATTGAGGGTGAGTCTGGGTGGTCTATGGGTGGCGCTAAGGGAAATTATGCAAATCAGGACATATGGCTGTCTCATATTTAGGCGGTCTGCGATGTCCTTATGTAGATATATAAGATGTATAACAGTAAGCATATATTATTATTATTTTTATTATCATTTAAGAGAGCCCTGCTCCGGAGAGCTCACAGTCTACAGGTTTAGGGTGCAGAGACATAAGGTTGGGGGTAGCTTGTCACATCGGTTGTAGTTGCAGCAGTGAGTCAGGCAGTTCATGTATTAGTTTGGTTAGGATGAGAGATGGAGGAGAGATGGTAAACCTCTCTGAATAGGTGGGTTTTCAAGGAGCGCCTGATGCTTTACAAGGTTGGAGACAGTCTTATGGAGCAGGGTAGAGAGTTACAGAGGACAGGAGCAGCACGTGCGAAGTCTTGGAGACGGGAGTGGGACATAGAGATAACAGGAGTGGAGAGACGTAGGTCAGAGGTTGATCGAAGAGGACGGGATGGGGAATATTTCACGATGAGAGAGGAAATATAGTTGGGAGTTAGACTGTTGAGTGCTTTGAAAATTAGGGTTAATACTTTAAATTGTACTCTGGAGTGTATGGGGAGCCAGTGTAGGGACTGGCAGAGCGGAGCAGCTGATGTAGATCTGCGACTTAGGTGGATGAGTCTAGCAGAAGCATTCATAATAGATTGGAGGGAGGAGAGGCAGTGTTTTGGAAGGCAATTTAGAAGTAGATTGCAATAATCAATGCGCGACAAAATGAGGGAAGATAAGTATTTTTGTATATTTTTGAGTAAGGAAGGGACGAATTCTGGAAATGTTGCGTAGGTGTGAACGGCAGGATTTGGTAAGCGCTTGTACAGTGGGGGAAAAAAGTATTTAGTCAGCCACCAATTGTGCAAGTTCTCCCACTTAAGAAGATGAGAGAGGCCTGTAATTTTCATCATAGGTATACCTCAACTATGAGAGACAAAATGTGGAAACAAATCCAGACAATCACATTGTCTGATTTGGACAGAATTTATTTGCAAATTATGGTGGAAAATAAGTATTTGGTCAATATCAAAAGTTCATCTCAATACTTTGTTATATATCCTTTGTTGGCAATGACAAAGGTCAAACATTTTCTGTAAGTCTTCACAAGATTGTCACACACTGTTGCTGGTATGTTGGCCCATTCCTGCATGCAGATCTCCTCTAGAGCAGTGATGTTTTGGGGCTGTCGCTGGGCAACACGGACTTTCAACTCCCTCCAAAGGTTTTCTATGGGGTTGAGATCTGGAGACTGGCTAGGCCATTCCAGGACCTTGAAATGCTTCTTACGAAGCCACTCCTTTGTTGCCCGGGTGGTGTGTTTGGGATCATTGTCATGCTGAAAGACCCAGCCACATTTCATCTTCAATGCCCTTGCTGATGAAAGGAGGTTTGCACTCAAAATCTCACGATACATGGCCCCATTCATTCTTTCATGTACACGGATCAGTCGTCCTGTTCCCTTTGCAGAGAAACAGCCCCAAAGCATGATGTTGCCATCCCCATGCTTCACAGTAGATATGGTATTCTCTCTCCTCCAAACACGACAAGTTGTGTTTCTACCAAACAGTTCTACTTTGGTTTCATCTGACCATATGACATTCTCCCAATCCACTTCTGGATCATCCAAATGCTCTCTAGCATACTTCAGACGGGCCCGGACATGTACTGGCTTAAGCAGGGGGACACGTCTGGCACTGCAGGATCTGAGTCCCTGGCTGCGTAGTGTGTTACTGATGGTAGCCTCTGTTATGTTGGTCCAGCTCTCTGCAGGTCATTCACTAGGTCCCCCCGTGTGGTTCTGGGATGTTTGCTCACCGTTCTTGTGATCATTTTGACCCCACGGGGTGAGATCTTGCATGGAGCCCCAGATCGAGGGAGATTATCAGTGGTCTTGTATGTCTTCCATTTTCTAATTATTGCTCCCACAGATGATTTCTTCACACCAAGCTGCTTGCCTATTGCAGATTCAGTCTTCCCAGCCTGGTGCAGGTCTACAATTTTGTTTCTGGTGTCCTTCAACAGCTCTTTGGTCTTCACCATAGTGGAGTTTGGAGTGTGACTGTTTGAGGTTGTGGACAGGTGTCTTTTATACTGATAACAAGTTCAAACAGGTGCCATTAATACAGGTAATGAGTGGAGGACAGAGGAGCCTCTTAAAGAAGAAGATACAGGTATGTGACCATATGAAGAGGATGCTCCGCGCCGGATCTCTTCAGGATGGACCCACTCCGCGCCGGATGGATGAAGATAGAAGATGCCATCTGGATGAAGACTTCTTGCCGACTGGATAAGGACTTCTCCAGCTGGATGAAGATGGAAGAGGCCGTCCTGATGAAGACTTCTTCCCGCCTGGATGATGACTTTGCCGGCTGGATGGATTCTTCAAGTGGGACTTCAAGAACTGTAAGTTAGGCGATGTTAGGTGAGCGTATTGGTTCTGGCAAATGCAACAAAGTTGAGGCTTTGATAAATATCCCCCATAGGATCACAAGATATGTTGTTAAAGGAAACTGAAAATGAGCGATTTGAGAGATAGGAGGCAAACCAGGAGAGGGCTGTGTCTCGGAAAGCCAAATGAATGCAGGATTTTTAGGAGGAGAGGATGGTCAACCAACAGGTCAAGAAGAATTAGTAAGGAGCAGTGGCCTTTTGCTTTAGCTGATAACAGGTAATTTGTTACTTTAGTAAGAGCGGTTTCTGTTGAGTGTTTAAGGTGGAAACCAGATTGTAGTGGATCAATTAAGGAGTTAGTTGTGAGAAATTGAGTTAGCCGATTATAGACCAGTTCTTCCAATAATTTTGAAGCAAAGGGAAGTAAGGAGACCGGTCAATAGTTAGAGTTGGTGGAGGGGTCAAGCGAGGGCTTTTTTAGGATTGGTATAATTGACGCATGCTTGAATGTATCAGGAAATGTGCCAGCGGTGAGAGATTGGTTAAAGACATGAGTTAGGGTAGGAGTTAGTGAAGCAGAGAGAGAGGGAAGAAGTTGTGAAGGAATCGGGTCAAGTGGGCAGGTAGTGAGATGAGCCAAGGATAGGAGTACAGATAATTCTTCCTCTGTTACAGGAGGGAAGTAGCATAGAGTTTTGGTAATAGAAGGGGTGGGTAGGATTACTGGGTTTGAGAAGTGTGAGGTGCAGATACCTTTTCTAATGGTGTCAATTTTATTTTTTAAGTGATCAGCAATAATTAGCAGTGAGGTTGGTAGTGGGCATGGTGCAGGCAGACGTAGAAGGGAGTTAAAAGTTTAGAACAGCTTTCTGGGGTTGGATGCGTGAGATGACACAAGGGAGGAGAAATAGACTTGTTTGGCCAGGCTGAGTGCAGAGTTGTAGGACTGAAGGATGAATTTATAATGCTGGAAATCAGCACAGGTGCGTGATTTTCTCCACTGCCATTCAGTAGCCTGAGAACATTGCTGAAGATATCTGGTCTGTTTGGTGTGCCACGGTTGCCGTTGAGTGATTGATGTATGGTGAACAGTGGAGGGTGCAGTTTTGTCAAGTGTTGATTTTAGTGCCGAATTATACTGTAAAGCCACGAGGTTTTAGCCAAATAAGATTTCCACCAAATCCTCAAGATGCCCTAAGTTCACTTAAAGAGAATTTTACTTCCTTTGAGTGCAACTGAGAACACAGGCTTCTCAAGTCAATATCATATGAGCATAAATATCCACTTTGCTTTTCTTAAGATAATGATACTCTGAAAATCTGTCACTTTATGCATTCACAATGACACACATCTTTATCAATTTCTCGCTATTAGAGTTCTAATACTGTTTATCATTATCTGAAATAATTTGTAACCAAATCAGTGGATCTAAGGAGCATCTAATATTTAGTATTTTTCTGTTTCTTCTATAACAGGTCACCACTAGACATGTGCGATTCGGTTCGGTTCGATTCGGAAATTCAGAAAATTCGGAGATTCGTATCGAACCGAATCTCCGAATTAAAATAGTGCCGAATCTACCGAATAAATCCAAATAACTTCGGATTTATTCGGATTTATTCGGATTTATTCGGTAGATTCGGATGGCCATGGATTACACTAGTATTGTACAGTATATTAGGTTATATCACTCTGCTATGGGTTACACCTAATGTACAGTACATAATACTAGTCTAATCCCACCTAACACTTACCGAAATTCCGAATTTCCGAACCGAACCGAATCGAACCGAATCCAGCCGAATTTATTCGAATCCGAATGAATCCAAAACAAATCCGAACCGAATTTATTCGAATCCGAATGAATCCGAGACAAATCCGAACCGAATTGATTCAAATTTTTCCGAATTTGAATCACTCCGAACCGAAATTCGAAAAAATCTGAATCGATCCGAACCGAATTTTTTCGCCATGCACATGTCTAGTCACCACAAGGGTTGAATAAGAGGGCACCAGTACCACATATGGCTTAGCCTATTAATTTCTTGGTCGGATTCAAACAACTGCTTGAACTGCTTGTGCAATGCTGCCCCCCGCTAGCAGATTGATGTCTGCAGCCTCGTGCAGAAACAGGGGCATCAAGCTCCATTCGGAGCTTGATAATTGGGCCCCATAGAATGAATATTATATAATCAGAAGACATCTGCATTTGTCGCATTTTGTTGATTTGGCAAATAATTTTATATACGGACAACTAAATATATTATTGGCCGAAAAACTAAAAATTGCTTGACAAAATAAGTGTGTTCCCTCGTTCATGCCGTTTGGCGCAAAAAAAAGGTGCAGAAATGGGGGAAGAAGTTATATTCTTTGTTTAATAAGCTTTTTTGTTTGTAATGATATACATGGGGTTTTACCACATATTTGTCCATTATCTCCCATCCAATCCTGCTATAGTATTACAAATGAGAGATGTTAGGGACAGCTGTTCAGGCACTAAATGCTGGATTTTAGTCATACAGGACATGTATATTCTTTTAACATTGAAAGATAGGTTATTTTAATTGTTTGAATCCGATAATGTAAGATTTGTATTAATATTACATAAACATGTGCATTCGGTTTCTACAAAACAAATATCAGAATGAATGCACCCCGAAATTGAAAGAAAACGATAAAATACTGAAATAATTTGTTTCCTTTAAATGGTTAAAATATTTAGATTTTGCACCCTGGAGAGCCGCACTAAGCCGGTCCTCTTTTTTAAAGATCCCAGGTCACGCTAATAGGAGGCGGCTTAGCACGGCAGCTCCAAAGGCCCGCACTATAGGCGGAAGTCTCAGGCAATTTAAAGAAGTTCCACACTTTATATAACTAGATCACTTATAAGTCTCCTTGTGGCAATCACATTTAACTCTATCATTGTTGGGCTGAATTCATGCTCTTAAAATGATTATTCCGCCTAAAATTCTTTATTTCATTCAGACTCCAAATCACCTCCATGATGTAAAAAATGGAAATAAATGGATAAACATCAATTTCTTCTACGCTTTTAGAACTATTGACATTCAAAGTATATTACAGCTTTCAACTCAAATACTGTATAAATAAGAATAAGAACTACACTACGTATATTTATCCCAAGGGACTCGAGGAGCTTAGCACACACATTATGCTTAATTAAATTTGTACAGTCCTGATATTACAAAAAAGTCTCTTTTTACAATTACAGCATGAATGACAAATCACAATTGTTAACATGATAAAGACATCACTTCTTCCTTCAAAACTACACATGAAAATGTTTTATGTCAAAGACAACAGCAAAACGTTTCAGAATAAATCAAACTGCTAAAAATGACTTTGTAAAATCTATCGGCTAGATTTAGAGTTCTGCGGCCAAAGGGGTGCGTTAGCTATGCGTGTATTTTTCCCCCCGCACCTTTTAAATACCGCTGGTATTTAGAGTTCTCTGAAGGGCTGCGTTAGGCTCCAAAAAGGGAGCGTAGAGCATAATTTACCGCCACTGCAACTCTAAATACCAGCGGTGCTTACGGACACGGCCAGCTTCAAAAATGTGCTTGTGCACGATTCCCCCATAGGAAACAATGGGGCAGTTTGAGCTGAAAAAAAACCTAACACCTGCAAAAAAGCAGCGTTCAGCTCCTAACCCAGCCACATTGTTTCCTAACATGAACCCCGAGTCTAAACACCCCTAACCTTACACTTATTAACCCCTAATCTGCTGACCCCGCTATCGCTGACCCCTGCATATTATTTTTAACCCCTAATCTGCCGCTCCGTACACCGCCGCAACCTACGTTATCCCTATGTACCCCTAATCTGCTGCCGCTAACACCGCCGACCCCTATATTATATTTATTAACCCCTAATCTGCCGCCCCCAATGTCGCCGCCACCTACCTACAATTATTAACCCCTAATCTGCCGACCGGACCTCGCCGCTACTATAATAAATGTATTAACCCCTAAAGCTAAGTCTAACCCTAACCCTAACACCCCCCTAAATTAAATATAATTTTAAGCTAACAAAATAAAATAAATCTTATTAAATAAATTATTCCTATTTAAAGATAAATACTTACCTGTAAAATAAACCCTAATATAGCTACAATATAAATAATAATTATATTGTAGCTATTTTAGGATTAATATTTATTTTACAGGCAACTTTGTATTTATTTTAACCAGGTACAATAGCTATTAAATAGTTAATAACTATTTAATAGTTACCTAGTTAAAATAATTACAAAATTACCTGTAAAATAAATCCTAACCTAAGTTACAATTAAACCTAACACTACACTATCAATAAATAAATTAAATAAACTATCTACAATTATCTACAATTATATCAACTAAACTAAATTACAAAAAACCCCCACTAAATTAACAAAACAAACAAACACTAAATTACAAAAAATAAAAAAAGATTACAAGAATTTTAAACTAATTACACCTACTCTAAGCCCCCTAAAAAAAAAACAAAGCCCCCAAAATAAAAAAATACCCTACCCTATTCTAAAATAAAAATTGTAAAGCTCTTTTACCTTACCAGCCCTTAAAAGGGCCTTTTGCTGGGCATGCCCCAAAGAATTATGCTCTTTTGCCTGTAAAAAAAAACATACAATACCCCCCCAACATTACAACCCACCACCCACATACCCCTAATCTAACCCAAACCCCCCTTAAATTAACCTAACACTAAGCCCCTGAAGATCTCCCTACCTTGTCTTCACCACGCCGGGTATCACCGATCCGTCCAGAAGAGGGTCCGAAGTCTTCATCCTATCCGGCAAGAAGAGCTCCTCCAGAGGGTCCAAAGTCTTCCTCCTATCCGGGCAGAAGAGGACATCCGGACCGGCAGACATCTTCATCCAGGCGGCATCTTCTATCTTCTTCCATCCGGCGCGGAGCGGGACCATCTTCAAGCAGCCGTTGCGGAGCCATCCTTCTTCACCGACGGACTAACGACGAATGAAGGTTCCTTTAAGGGACGTCATCCAAGATGGCGTCCCTTGAATTCCGAATGCCTGATAGGATTCTATCAGCCAATCGGAATTAAGGTAGGAAAAATCTGATTGGCTAATTGAATCAGCCAATCAGATTCAAGTTCAATCGGATTGGCTGATCCAATCAGCCAATCAGATTGAGCTTGCATTCTATTGGCTGTTCCGATCAGCCAATAGAATGCGAGCTCAATCTGATTGGCTGATTGGATCAACCAATCCGATTGAACTTGAATCTGATTGGCTGATTCAATCAGCCAATCAGATTTTTCCTACCTTAATTCCGATTGGTTGATAGAATCCTATCAGCCAATCGTAATTCGAGGGACGCCATCTTGGATGACGTCCCTTAAAGGAACCTTCATTCGTCGTTAGTCCGTCGGTGAAGAAGGATGGCTCCGCGTCGGCTGCTTGAAGATGGTCCCGCTCCGCGCCGGATGGAAGAAGATAGAAGATGCCGCCTGGATAAAGATGTCTGCCGGTCTGGATGTCCTCTTCTGCCCGGATAGGAGGAAGACTTTGGACCCTCTGGAGGAGCTCTTCTTGCCGGATAGGATGAAGACTTCGGACCCTCTTCTGGACGGATCGGTGATACCCGGCGTGGTGAAGACAAGGTAGGGAGATCTTCAGGGGCTTAGTGTTAGGTTTATTTAAGGGGGGTTTGGGTTAGATTAGGGGTATGTGGGTGGTGGGTTGTAATGTTGGGGGGGTATTGTATGTTTTTTTTTACAGGCAAAAGAGCAGAAGGCCCTTTTAAGGGCTGGTAAGGTAAAAGAGCTTTACAATTTTTATTTTAGAATAGGGTAGGGGATTTTTTTATTTTGGGGGCTTTGTTATTTTTTTAGGGGGCTTAGAGTAGGTGTAATTAGTTTAAAATTCTTGTAATCTTTTTTTATTTTTCATAATTTAGTGTTTGTTTTTTTTGTAATTTAGTGGTTTTTTTTTTGTAATTTAGTGTTTTTTTTTTTGTCATTTAGTTTAGTTGATATAATTGTAGATAATTATAGATAGTTTATTTAATTTATTTATTGATAGTGTAGTGTTAGGTTTAATTGTAATTTAGGTTAGGATTTATTTTACAGGTAATTTTGTAATTATTTTAACTAGGTAACTATTAAATAGTTATTAACTATTTAATAGCTATTGTACCTGGTTAAAATAAATACAAAGTTGCCTGTAAAATAAATATTAATCCTAAAATAGCTACAATATAATTATTATTTATATTGTAGCTATATTAGGTTTTATTTTACAGGTAAGTATTTAGCTTTAAATAGGAATAATTTATTTAATAAGATTTATTTTATTTCGTTAGATTAAAATTATATTTAACTTAGGGGGATGTTAGGGTTAGGGTTAGACTTAGCTTTAGGGGTTAATACATTTATTAGAGTAGCGGTGAGGTCCGGTCGGCAGATTAGGGGTTAATACTTGAAGTTAGGTGTCGGCGATGTTAGGGAGGGCAGATTAGGGGTTAATACTATTTATTATAGGGTTTTTGAGGCGGGAGTGAGGCGGATTAGGGGTTAATAACTTTATTATAGAAGCGGTGAGGTCCAGTCGGCAGATTAGGGGTTAATAATTGTAGGTAGGTGGCGGCGATGTGGGGGGGGCCTCGGTTTAGGGGTACATAGGTAGTTTATGGGTGTTAGTGTACTTTAGAGCACAGTAGTTAAGAGCTTTATGAACCGGCGTTAGCCCATAAAGCTCTTAACTCCTGGCTTTTTTCTGCGGCTGGAGTCTTGTCGTTAGATTTCTAACGCTCACTTCAGCCAAGACTCTAAATACCAGCGTTAGAAAGATCCCATTGAAAAGATAGGATACACAATTGGCGTAAGGGGATCTGCGGTATGGAAAAGTCGCGGCTGGAAAGTGAGCGTTAGACCCTTTCATGACTGACTCTAAATACCAGCGGGCGGTAAAAACCAGCGTTAGGACCCCCTAACGCTGGTTTGGACGGCTAACGCAGAACTCTAAATCTAGGCATATGTAAACTGCTTTACAACTGCTAAAAACTTTTTTTGAGGCGTTTGTCATAACATGGGTGAAAAAATATCAGTATAGTTTATAGCGAGGGGTTAAAAATGACATATGTACAGTATATATGTACTTACTCATATGTATATAAATACACTATAATTATATTATGAGTACAAGTGGTCTTCCAATATACTGGAACATCTTCCAATGTCCCCAGACACCTTTAAATGCTAGTATATAGCACTAGAGCATAAATTGACCTGAGGGGGGGGGGCACATAAATGTAATTTAACCCCTTATGCTCTACACCCTTCTACGTGGGGGGGAGCGATTTTCCAATCAAACCTAGCGGTCCTGTGCCCCAGATCACAAACAAGCTTCTCCTTTCCCAGACAGTGGACACCCTCATCAACTAATGAAATTTGCCCATGGAATGCATCTAAATTTATGGGTAGAAAGATTAACGATAAATTAACCTAACAGCATTATAAATACTGATGTATTAAGTTCAGCATGGGTAATACTCAAAACTAGTGATTGTGTACTCTCCTTCCAACCTGGCAACCCAGATGCACAAAGCTGGTTAAGGAATCAAAAAGCTGTTGCAGAGGATGTATCAGTGACGATGTGTGAGTTTCTGAGTTGCTACTGGACTCTGCAGGAGGGAAAAAAATATGCAGAGATCTCTCGCTGCCATTTCGGCATTTGAGGTTGCTGAACTAAAAATGGGCGGACTTGTAAGCTTACATTCCTGCTTTTTCAAATAAAGATACCAAGAGAACGAAGAGAATTTGATAATAGGAGTAAATTAGAAAGTTGCTTTAAATTGCATGCTCTGGGGGATATTTATCAAAGGTCTGGCGGACCTGACCCGACAGTGCGGATCAGGTCCACCAGACCTCGCAATACTCTCTCCGTATTCAGCATTGCTTGTGAGCTGCTGGTGCAACGCCACCCCCTGCAGATTCACGGCCAATCGCCCGACAGCAGGGAGGTGTCAATCAACCCGATCGTACTCGATCGGGTTGATTTTCGGTGATGTCTGTCCGCCTGCTCAGAGGGTTATGGAGCAGAAGTCTTTAGACCGCTGTTTCATAACTGCTGTTTCTGACGAGCCTACAGGCTCGCCAGAAACACGGGCCCTCAAGCTCCATCCGGCGCTTGATAAATGGGCCCCTCTATCTGAATCACGAAAGAAAAAAAAAATTGGGTTCAGTATCCCTTTAATAACACATTTTTATAAGGGTTCAAAGGTATATATTTTATGGCCATGTATTTGACTGCAAAGAGCTATAATATATTTATGTCTCTAAATAATAATTCTATAATAATATTTAATAATGTGTATTTACTGTAAATATTTCACATTCCAGTGTTGTTTCCTTACAGGAAAATGTTATTTTGATTTTAAACAGATATATGCCACTCTTTCCAATTTCAAAGCACTCACTCATCTAGGTATAGATATATTTTACAATAACATTATTACATATTTGGATAGATTACAAGTGACGCGCTAACTGTTGCGTACAAACGATAAGGGGTATTTTGCGGCTCTTTGCACGCATCGGAAATATTGTGCATATTATGAGTTGAAAGTAAATGCATTTAATGGACATTGGGTTAGTGCAATTTCAGAGGTTTGGTTAAATGTTACACAAGACAAAATAGTTGCACAAAAAATACATTTAAATGTACAGTTACAATCATAACAGTGTCTGATAAAAATGATTTTAAAGAAATTGCATTAAAAAGAACTCAATGATATGAGGTCTCAGGTGCTGCAAAGGACTTTAGAATAGAGATACATACATACACATCTCTAAATATATGTATGTATATATATATATATATATATATATATATGTATGTGTATATATGTGTGTACATATGTATTTAAATATTTCTGTGTATTACTGAATATTTACTGGATATATTTAACATTCCAACTAACAGGATAATGGACTTTTTCTAGTAAATATATATTTCTATATATATCTGTATATACCTATGTATTTTACGTGAACAGTGTAAATATATATTTAATAATAAAAAGTACATTATTTTCTATGTTAAGAACATAGTTTTGCATCGGGTTATCGCACATTAAAACTTAGTAATCGTAAGGTACGTTATTGAAATATTAAAAAAATATATATATTATACATACTGTAAAAAATCATTTTTAATAATTTTTATATATTTTTTTAAATTTTTTAAATAACGTATCTTAAAATTACTATGTTTTCATGGGCGTGAACCCGACCACGTTAAAATCAAATTCATGAAACCTGATCCGCAAAACGCATATTTTACATTCCTATGTTCTTCACATAGAAAATAATGTACTTTTTTATTATTAAATGTATATTTCTATATATATATATCTGATACTGTTCATGTAAAATAGTTCTGATTGGCTGTGGAGGAAATAGGAATGTGATGTAAAGTAAAAAGGAAGTAAATCAGCCATTTTATATTTGTGCAGTTATTTCTGTATCAGTTCCAGTGTTTGTTGATTGACAGTCATTGTCGTTCATTAAACGTGCCATTGTGGGGAAAAGGAAATCAAATCTTGTGGCAGTTATCAAGCTTGGCTGTGTTTGAGGATGTCTGATTTAGATGGATAAAAAAAACAACAACATATAATCTCTTTCTTTGATATTTAAAGAGAAAATCAGGATGATTGGAATCGACTCCAATGTTAGATTTACAGTACTCAAAAAAAGTACAAGATCCTGAGCCTACCTCATTATGCTGTCATGAAAAGGAGCAAACGCTTTAACCAAGGTAAAACTAAGGGGGAAAATATACCAAAATATTTTTTAAAGATCAGTCTGAATCATGAGACTTTCATTTTGACTTTAGCATCCCTTTAGAATATTTAGAGCCAGATTAAGTGTAGAGCGATAAGGGGTTTATAGCGAGGGTTTGCACTCATCGGGCTTATCGCTTGTATTACAAGTTTAAAGTAAACGTGATCACTTGAGCACAATTGAAATTTACGAGAGAATGATTACCGCGACTTCAGAGCTCTGGTAAACTGTTTTGCAAAACACAAAAGTCTCACAAAACACATCAAAGTACATTACAGAGTACACTTACACTCATAACACTGTCTAATAAACATTATTCAAAAAAATATTGCACAAAAAAATTATAAAGGTTTAAACATATGAGGTATCAGGTGTTAGGAAAAAAAAGGCAAAGG
The DNA here is from genome assembly GCF_027579735.1 of Bombina bombina. Lineage (NCBI taxonomy): Eukaryota > Metazoa > Chordata > Amphibia > Anura > Bombinatoridae > Bombina > Bombina bombina. The sequence goes on along the minus strand of NC_069509.1, from coordinate 131,680,439 downwards.
GCCAAAGGGCTTTAACATAGAGATACATACATATACATGTCTAAAGATGGATATGTATGTGTGTGTATATATATATATATATATATATATATATATATATATATATATGTGTGTGTGTGTGTGTGTGTTTACATATGTATTTATGTATTTGCAGACATATATACACATAAACACATAAATACATATGTAAACACACACACACACACACACATATATATATATATATATATATATATATATATACATACAGTAAAACATATTTCTAAATAGATATTCCTATATATATCTGTATATATATATATATATATATATACACTGTATATAAACTTCAAGGAAAGAAGAGGCTCTCACAGGTCTTAGTTAACACAAAATGTATTAACAGTTCATCAACTCAGTCAGTGACTCTACTTTCCTTGAAGTTTCTACCTATCTACCATAGAGTGCACCCAGGCAATACACACTTACAGTGAGGGCTTGGATCCCAAAACTATATATATATATATATATATATATATATATATATATATATATATACCTATATACAGTATAATCATCTATATAGGTATAGATATATATTGGACTAAAATACTATCAGATATATGTAGAAATATGTATTTATGAATAAATAGAACATATTCTGCTATGTGCAGAACATTGGAATGTGAAATATTCATATTTTTATGTCTGATTTGTGCAAATGATAATATGCGATCATGTTTGTGCGAGAGTAGTGTGTTAGGTTTTTTTCTACTTTTTTTCTCCACTGACTTCTATGGTGGAATATGTGAACGTGCACGTGATATACTAACTTCAGCTTTATGTACTTACCAGGTTAGCACAAGAGCGAAAACAGCTTAATTCTAGCTCAATTAACCATCAAGCGGAAGCGTTAATTGGTACTCCACTCGTTATCTGGCCCTTAGTAAGTTTCCTAAAAGGAGTTGAAAAATGTCTTGCCTATTTTTCGCTAGTGCATATAATATAGAAAAGAATACCAGCAAAAGGTATCCATGTCAGCTCTTCAGTATGGTAATATAATTGTTAATTAATTATTTAATTACTCCAGTCTACACTTAAGACTATGCGCTCTACAAATAATCGATAATATATATATATATATAATGTTCACAAAAGAGCGCACTCCCACCTTCAAACTAACTACCAGGGTGCAGGCGAATAAAATATACAATTAAAAAAAGGCATGCACTCACTGGGTTTGTGCAAAATAGGTGCTTTATTGGCACACAGAAAAAACAGTGACATGCATGCCTTTTTTTAATTGTATATATATATAATGTTAAATGCTGACACACACACGTATATATATATATAAATAATTTTAAATGCTGACACACACATGTATATATATATATAAATAATTTTAAATGCTGACACACACACGTATATATATATATAAATAATTTTAAATGCTGACACACACATGTATATATATAAATATATATATAATGTTAAATGCTGCCACATAGCAGAGAAAGGTAATGCCTGTTACTTTCTTGAGAAAAAAGATTGATTGCTGTCATCACAAGGGTTAAGGAACTCTAGGTTTATCTAAATTCACAGCAAGAACTACAAGCCAATACTGTAAGCTGAACCAGGCAGGGACACAGCTTGAGGCGTTTATTGCTGGAATAACTGCGGGGGATTTTGTAAGTTGTACGTTCTCAGAGACATTCAAATTCTTGGCCTGTCCTGGAAGCAACTCTACAACGTAGTGCATGGAAACTGAAGGGGACCAACTTTATTTTTACAACATTCCCTGTGAGCATTGTTGTGCAAAGGTTAAGTTGCTCTGGCTAAGATCAGGACACAATTGAGATCCTTTGACGTCCATAAAAATTGTGGGATAGATCTCAGTTGACAAACAAAAAGGTCTACTGTTTAAAAAATATAGGGCTACGTTACCAGTGGAGCGGTATTTAGCGCTCCCACTCGAGCTTAAACACCGCTAGAAGTAATCTTTTTGCACGTGCAGGTTAGTGCATGTATTAGAAGTTAAAAGTAAAATGTTTGCACGCAAGCGAAACTCGACGCATGTTAACTTCAGGACCTTGGATATTGCGTCCGTGTTAACTTTTTCTACCCATAGGGGCTGATTTATCAAGTGACTGGCATACGCTGTCTGCATTTATCATTGCACAAGCAGTTCTGGTAAACTGTTTATGCAATGCTGCCACCTGCCGATTTGTGGCCAATCGGCCGCTAGCAGGGGGCGTCAATCAACCTGAACGCCTGAGATCAGGCGGATTGATGTTCGCAGCCTCAGAGGCAGCGGACGAGTTAAGGAGCAGCGGTCTTAAGACCACTGCTTCTAAACTCCTGTTTCCCATGGGTATATGGCCCTATTCGGGCCGTGGTAAATCAGCCCCATAGTCTTCAATGGAGAGTGCAGAAGGAAAGAACCTATCACTTATCACTCGTGCACTAACCCAACTGTTTATGCATCGAACAGGAAAATTTCCAGTCTCTGCTCAGGTCCACTCCAATTTTTTTCAAATACAGAAATGGTGTTATTGTTTGCATAAACATTATGATCGCTCTGATGAAGAAAAAGGCATATAAGGAGCTGTAAAACAACTGATAAAAACAATTGGAAAGACTGAAATCGACTCCATAGTGGCAAAAAAGACACATGCATAGTCCTGAATCTGCTGTATTCATAGAATGAGGACAAGTATTAAACAAGAAGAAAATGAGAAAATGGTACATTTGACAACAGAAGCAAATTGTAAAGCTTTATAAAACTGCATATTCTGTGTGAGTCATGAAACTTTAATAATGATTTTAGGTCCATTGTCTAACATTGTAACTGCCAGCTAAATTGGTTCACAATCAAACTTTTGGCACTTTTACCAGTTTTCCTTTGTAAACTGGCAGCTGTATTTTTAATTCTCTCTCCCTTTTTGCTGTCTACTGAGATGCGGTAACGGGCAGTGCAAGAGGATATCTGGGGATTAGGGGGTGTAAGAGGAAAGGAGGAACATAATATATATAAAAAATAATTAAAAAAAAACATTTGATAACAAATTCATTCTAGAAAGTAAAAAATTTCAATACAGCACAATATAAATAAAGATTAAATAATATTATACATAAATATAATTAAATGAAGATGCCTACATAACATAGGGTTTGCATTGCTGAGTAAGGCCAGGAGATAAGGGGTTTTGCCCTTGTTATGGATGAAGTTATAGAGGGGTGAATATGCCCAGGGTTAAAAGAGATAGTAGGAGTTTAAAGATTTGTGGCATGGGTGGGGGTCATGCAGGTGCTTAGATGTGTTAATATGGGGAAGGAACCAGGTCAGGGGGGGGGGGGGAACAAGGGAAGAAATTAATGGCTGGGGGTGGTTGGAGAGGAGAGAAAAACATTTGCAAAATATTAAAAAAGGGAGGAGGCCTGGGGATTGGGGATTTAAGCCTCAGGAGCATGTTGCTAGGGTGTTGCCTGGGGAGGGAACAAGGAGTGAATGGGTTATGGATGTATAAATGTTGTTGTTTTTTAGCTGGGGAATACATGGTTGACGAAGGCCGGCTGTGGAGCTACTGGGGAGTGGTCTTAGTGTCCCGGAGCTTGACAAAGATTCCATTGAGACTTTGATGAGGTGGACCCAATAGGGAGTACTTCCATGGAACTTGCTGCAGCTGGCCAGGTGGGAGATTATGATGGCAAAGTTATGAAGTTGCATTTTTACTAAGGATTGGGAAAACAGGGGTAGTGCTTGATCTTCAGGGGTAGACAGTGTGGAAGCTAATAGGCCTAACAGGAAAGTGGGAAGGGCATGGGCAATTATGGAGTCTGGAGGGCCAGAGGGGGTGGTCCTGATCTGCATTACCTTGAGTATCTTTCATGGTAAAAAAAGGAGAGTTCATAGTGTTCAGAAAAAGTCAGATACAGAATCCAGCAGAATTAAAAAAGTAAGTAATAGTATGGGCATGGCTTGACAAGTCCCTTTGCGGGCCGGAGCAGAGAACAGAAGCAGTACACCCAGCCTAGGAGGATATCTTCATGAGCACAGCAGGCTTCCCCAGTAGGGGAGGGAGGAAGACTGCATGAGGCCCAAGGTGGGTCAAAGAAGAAATATGGGAGTACATGACTAGTGCAGGAGAGGTGAGTAGAGATAACTCAAATTCTAATGTTAAAAGGAAGACACAATGGTGTGGATGTGATGCAGAGTATGGTATTGAAAGGCCTTGAAGATATTTTTGCTGTTACCATTGGATCCATTTTTGGAGATAAAGCAGGATGTAAAAGTGGAGACTGGGAAGAAAGGGTAGGATTAAAGGAAGAAGAGCTATTGTATGTTTTGCATCGCTCTTGCACAAAAAGAGAGAAGCACTTAAACCAGGGAACAAACAATAGCATAACAGATTTTTCTATGGCAAGTTACCACCCAGAGAACAGCTTTTTCTGCCCAGAATGTGCCTTTTACAAAGAGAAACTTCCACACAATATATCAGTCTTTTCCTTCCAATTAGGGAAGTGTCTCTAAGGGTGATGGTGGGAAAACAGGTGGGAACCAATTACTAAATGTGTCTAGAGTGATGTAGCTGCACCTCATTAACGTCTAAGCCATTGGGCCTTTTCACAGGACCTGTCCCTCTGCCCTGGGCTCTTCCCTTTGAAGGTTAAGCCTTTGCTGCTATTAGGGGAACAGCATTTCTTGAGAACTGGTGAGAGCACTGGAGGAATATACAGTCCCGAATATTCCGAAAACTGTACAACTGTTCCTAGCACCAGAGAAAGGAAATCTTCGTTTGGCATATGTGCTGACAATGATAAACCACCATGTTTGGAAGATGGATTGTGCCAGTTTATTGTGCATGCAAAACTTTGAATCGCAAGGGTCATATGAAATCTTGTTCAGTTCAGAGGAGCAGGCTACACAATGTTATTAAAGAGCCATGGACATGAAGGACAATAAGAATCTGCAAGGAGTGACTTTTATTTGAAGCCTGTTGAAGTGAAAGCATATGGCTGTGATTGAACATATGTACAATCCTTTTGTGGAGGACAGTATAATAAGGTTTGACTCAGGAAATTCTGCTCCTTCATCAGTATGCCAGAGAGACTGTCTAACCCTTTTGGAACTTTTAATGGGAAGCAAGGTTTCTGGGTGGAATTCCTACTGACCTAGCTGGGGTGAGATTAATCAGCATCCTTCCCAGACTTTGCCCATCTGTGGTCAGAGATGATATTTGTTTTATCCGGGAATGCTCAGCTTTTGCTAGAAGTGCCAGCATTTTTGCCACAGAAAGGGCACATGTGACCAGGATATTGGGTGCAGAAACTGTGGAGGTTCAGAGCACACTGCTGCAGACTGCCATGGGCAATGGTTGTATAATTTATGTGGGTCAACAGACCATCTCGCCCATCTGTGCCCAATCTACAAAAAGGAGGTCATTAGTTATGCTGTGGCCATGAGTGGCAATGGCTTTAAAGCAGCCATCCCTATCACACCATCCTCAGAGGCTGTGGAGGGAGAGACCTCTTTTGCTAATGTTTTGAAGCTACCTGAAAATTCTGTGACAGGGGTTCCTGAAACTAAGGAAGAGGGCCTATCTGGCAGCTTTGAAATGGAGGTCCCTGACTTGGCTGTCGCTGAACGGGAGAACATGTATTCATCAAGAGTTTTGAAGTGGCAGCGGGAGGACGAATCAGCCCAGGACAATGATATTATCATCAAGTCCCTCGAAAGTCCTTGGACAATAGGAGTTATTTCAGATTCTTATGTATGTGGTTGTAGAGAACTGCACCTAGATTTATATATATACAGGCTACACTATAAAAGACCCCCTAACTGGATCTTGGATTCAAAGTACCAAAAAAAGGGAATAAGAGTGCCAAAGTTGGCTAATATATATATTAAACAGGATAAATCAGGGACAAAGCTGACTGAAAAGCTGGTGATATTGACAATGGTATATCTAATAATATATAATATATGATATAACACCTACATTTAGTCTTACTATATAGGCAAATAAGTATAGAATGCTTAAAACAGTTTATTTAAATTGAAAACTTATATAAAAAGTTTTACAATAAAAAAAAAAAATTATTATAAAAAAGAGTGACTCAGGATTGGTCACTCTCACATATATATTAAGTCAGGTCAAAAACTGTTCAGATAAAATACAATACAATTGGATTCAATGGTATATAATAGCCCAAAAAATATATAAATATGCGTATGTGTCCAGTGGTATTATAGTACTGATGATATAATCCAAGGGTCCAAATAAGTGTGTATACTATTAGTTGTGATTCCTGTGTTACCAGGTAAAGGTTTCACTTTTTTAATAAAAGTGAAAAGTGCTGTGGTACCTTTCACGGTTCATGCATGTATTTTAACTGGTTAGTTTAGATGTGTGTTTGGTGTATGGGAAGGGTGTGTGGAAGTTGAATGTGAGTCTGTTGAAAGATGATGGTGTGAAAGATCCTTTTGTCGAGCAGTATAAAGGGACGCATAAGCGGTTTTCTTAATGTGTTGCAGTGGTGGGAGCGGATGAAAAGGGATGTTAGAAGGCAAGGCATCATAGGATGGAATATGTAAAGTGTCAGGTGATATTGGAGTATTTAAGAAATTTGAGAGATCCAGTTAAAGATGTGGTGAGTTTGAAGAAGCAGAAGAGAATTGTTTGGTGAAGAAAGGTAGAAAGATTGGGATGCAGGCTTGTTTGGAGGTAAGTAAGAAGGATGAGAAGAATGCAACATATTTCTTTAGGAATTTTTTTATGGTTAATCAAGGCTTGGTTTGTGTGTGGGATAAGTGTGGGCCGGAAGTGAAGGTTTCAAGGGGAATTTTGAATGTAGTGCGGAAGTTTTAAGGTGACCTATATGGTGAAATCTTTTTGTCTGTTTAAAGAAATCTTGAGGGAGTTGGATGTTAAATTGGAAGGTGTTGATGCATGTTAGTGAGGTATCTGTAGAGGAGTTGCACAGAACATTTTAAACTCCAAGAAGCAATGGCTTGCCTGTTGAATTTTATGTGTTTTTTTGGCATATGATTAGTGAGGATTTTTTTTGAAGTATTCAAGAATGTGTTAAATAATGGAGTGTGTGATTACTTTATTGTATAAAAAGGGTGAAAGGAAGGACTTGAGAAATTGAAGACCAATTTTGTTGTTAAATGTAGACTATAGATTGATTGAAAATATTGTGGCAGTTAGACTGACGAGTTTGGTTGGAAAGATTGTAGGTGAAGAGCAAGTGTGAGCTGTGCTTAGTCAGCAGATTGCTGAGAGTTTGGTGTGTTTGAGAGATGGGGTGTGGTTTGGGATTGCAACTTTTAATTTTGAGTAGGCGTTTTTTAGGGTGACATATGAGTTTACATTTGGGGTATTAGAGATGTTTACTGTGTTGTATAAGATGTTGGGGTTAATTAAGTGTTGTTATGGTGATACCGTGAGTTGTATTTGATTAATTTTTTGTGATTGTCAGGGGTGTAACTGATTAATGAAATCTGTATGACATACTTGCGCCTAGATTACGAGTCTTGCGTTAGCCTTTAAAAGCAGCATTGAGAGGTCCCAACGCTGCTTTTTAACGCCCGCTGGTATTACGAGCCTTGCAGGTACAGGTGTACCGCTCACTTTTTTGGCCAGACTCGAAAATACCGCAAATCCATTTACGTCAATTGCGTATCCTATTTTTTCAATGGGATTTGCCTAACGCCGGTATTACGAGTCTTTCAAAAAGTGAGCGGTAGGCCCTCTCCTGTCAAGTCTGGTACCGCATTTAAAAGTCAGTAGTTAAGAGTTTTATGGGCTAATGCCGTAGTATAAAGCTCTTAGCTAAAGTGCTAAAAAGTACACTAACATCCATAAACTACCTATTAACCCCTAAACTGAGGCCCCCCCACATCGCAAACACTAAAATAAAAATTTTAACCCCTAATCTGCCAAACCGGACATCGCCGCCACTATAAAAAATATGGTAACCCCTAAACCGCTGCACTCCTGCATCGCAAACACTAGTTAAATTTTATTAACCCCTAATTTGCCGTCCCTTACATCGCCGACACCTACCTACATTTATTAAACCCCAAATCTGCCGCCCCCAACATCACTGCAAATATATTAAATGTATTAACCCATAAATCTAAGTCTAACCCTAACCCTAACACCCCCCTAACTATATAATTTAAATAAATCTAAATAAAATTACTGCAATTAACTAAATTATTCCTATTTAAAACTAAATACTTACCTGTAAAATAAACCCTAAGCTAGCTACAATATAACTAATAGTTACATTGTAGCTAGCTTAGAGTTTATTTTTATTTTACAGGCAAGTTTGTATTTATTTTAACTAGTTACAATAGTTATTAAATAGTTATTAACTATTTAATAGCTACCTAGTTAAAACAAAGACAAATTTACCTGTAAAATAAAACCTAACCTAAGTTACAATTACACCTAACACTACACTATAATTAAATTAATTCCCTAAATTAACTACAATTAAATACAATTATCTAAAGAAGGGAAAAAAACCAATAAATTACAGAAAATAATAAAATAATTACAAGTATCTTAGGGTTTATTTTATAGGTAAGTATTTGGGGCGCAATTCGATATACGGCGTAGTTTTCGGTGCAAGCGAGGGAACCCGCGCCGCCCGTAATTTCACCTTGCAACTCGACCTATCCAATATACTGCGCCGTCAGATGCTAAACTGGCGTAAGTAGGAAAAACCTGCGATCAACTAAAATGTGCGCAAATACACATTTTAGTCGTCGCAAGTACTTACGCCAGTATTTTGTTCACGTAAAGTCTCAATAAAGTGTAGTTTTATGCAAATTAGGCTACGAATCGTAAAAAACAACGGCCAATTCTAAAAGATGCGACGCGTAATTACGCCATTCAAAATTCATACATAAACCCATGCGCAGCGGCCATTTTCTTTAGTGTGTTTGGTTGGTTCTTGGAGCTACAGCACACTACAGTGAGTAGAGAGATTAGTGGTAAGAGTAGTGAGAGAGGAGCATTTCATTAAGTTAGTTAGGTCGGATTGTTGGATTGGTAAGCCTGTACATTTACTTACACTTTTTTTACATATTGCACACATTTTGCATACACACATATACAAAATACACAACACTTTTTGTGTCTAATTTTATTTTCTATCAGGCCTGTGTCTAACTGTCTATCTGACTTACAGAGCATACTGTTGTTAACTGCTGCCCTACGTAGCAGCCAGCCAGTGCCACCACTCATATCTGCTTAACATTATTTTAATATTAAAATATAAACTTTTAAATAATTTTGCTAGTGTAATCTAACTTCATTTTCTATCAGGCCTGTGTTTTTCTCACTTACACAGCATACTGTGTTAAAATGCTGCCCTACCTACCAGCCACGACTCATATCTGCTTTACATTATTTTAAAGTAAAAAATTTTTTTTTAATCATTTTGCTAGTGTAATTTAATTTCTTTTTCCATCAGGCCTGTGTGTTTCTGGCCCCATCATATAGTGTTACACAGTTTATTTCTCTTGTTAGGTGTATCCAGTCCACGGATCATCCATTACTTGTGGGATATTCTCCTTCCCAACAGGAAGTTGCAAGAGGATCACCCACAGCAGAGCTGCTATATAGCTCCTCCCCTAACTGCCATACCCAGTCATTCTCTTGCAAGCTCTCAACATAGCTAGAGGTAGTAAGAGGAAAGTGGTGAAATATAGTTAGTTTTTTCTTCAATCAAAAGTTTATTGTTTTTAAATGGTACCGGAGTGTACTATTTTATCTCAGGCAGCATTTAGAAGAAGAATCTGCCTGCGTTTTTCTATGATCTTAGCAGAAGTAACTAAGATCCACTGCTATTCTCACATATGTCTGAGGAGTGAGGTAACTTCAGAGGGAGAATGGCGTGCAGGGTATCCTGCAATAAGGTATGTGCAGTTACGTTTTTCTAGGGATGAAATTTGCTAGAAAATGCTGCTGATACCGAATTAATGTAAGTTAAAGCCTAAATACAGTGATTTAATAGCGACTAGTATCAGGCTTGCTATCAGAGGTATATACTCTGATTAATGTGCAATATAAAACGTTTGCTGGCATGTTTAATCGTTTTTATATATGCTTTGGTGATAAAACTTATTGGGGCCTAGTTTTTTCCATATGGCTGGCTTTATTTTTGCCTAGAAACAGTTTCCTGAGGCTTTCCACTGTTATAGTATAAAAGTTACAGTTGGTGCAGTTAAAATTACAAACTGTGACATTCAGCTTCCCTCAGCAGTCCCCTGCATGCTATAGGACATCTCTGAAGGGCTCAAAAGGCTTCAAAAGTAGGAGCTGTGGCAGTTGTTATGACTGTTTAAAAAACATATTTTTCGTTTTGTTAATCTGTTTTTTGTATTAAGGGGTTAATCATCCATTTGCAAGTGGGTGCAATGCTCTGCTAACTTGTTACATACACTGTAAAAATTTCGTTAGTTTAACTGCCTTTTTTCACTATTATTTCAAATTTTGGCAAAATTTGTTTCTCTTAAAGGCACAGTAACGTTTTTTTTTATATTGCTTGTTAACTTGATTTAAAGTGTTTTCCAAGCTTGCTAGTCTCATTGCTAGTCTGTATAAACATGTCTGACATAGAGGAAACTCCTTGTTCATTATGTTTAAAAACCATGGTGGAACCCCATAGGAGAATGTGTACTAAATGTATTGATTTCACTTTAAACAATAAAGATCAGCTGTTATCTTTAAAAGAATTATCACCAGAGAATTCTGACGAGGGGGAAGTTATGCCGACTAACTCTCCCCACGTGTCGGACCCTTTGACTCTCGCTCAAGGGACTCACGCTAAAATGGCGCCAAGTACATCAAAGACGCCCATAGCGATTACTTTGCAGGACATGGCAGCAATCATGGATAATACCCTGTCAGCAGTATTAGCCAGACTGCCTGAATTCAGAGGAAAGCGCGATAGCTCTGGGGTTAGACGTAATACAGAGCGCGCAGATGTTTTAAGGCCCATGTCTGATACTGCGTCACAATATGCAGAAGCTGAGGAAGAGCTTCAGTCTGTGGGTGACGTCTTTGACTCGGGGAAACCTGATTCAGATATGTCTACTTTGAAATTTAAGCTTGAGAACCTCCGGGTGTTGCTTGGAGAGGTTTTAGCTGCTCTGAATGACTGTGACACAATTGCAGTGCCAGAGAAATTGTGTAGACTGGATAAATACTACGCGGTGCCGGTGTGTACTGACGTTTTTCCAATACCTAAAAGGTTTACAGAAATTATTACTAAGGAGTGGGACAGACCCGGTGTGCCGTTTTCCCCCCCTCCAATTTTTAGAAAAATGTTTCCAATAGACGCCACCACACGGGACTTATGGCAGACGGTCCCTAAGGTGGAGGGAGCAGTTTCTACTTTAGCAAAGCGTACCACTATCCCTGTCAAGGACAGTTGTGCTTTTTCAGATCCAATGGATAAAAAATTAGAAGGTTACCTTAAGAAAATGTTTATTCAACAAGGTTTTATCCTGCAGCCCCTTGCATGCATTGCTCCTGTCACTGCTGCTACGGCGTTCTGGTTTGAGTCTCTGGAAGAGGCCTTTCAGACAGCTACTCCATTGACTGAAATACTTGACAAGCTTAGAACACTTAAGCTAGCTAATTCTTTTGTTTCTGATGCCATTGTTCATTTGACTAAACTAACGGCTAAGAATTCTGGATTCGCCATCCAGGCGCTTAGGGCGCTATGGCTTAAATCTTGGTCAGCTGACGTGACTTCAAAGTCTAAATTACTTAACATTCCCTTCAAGGGGCAGACCCTATTCAGGCCTGTTTTGAAGGAAATTATTGCTGACATTACTGGAGGTAAGGGTCATACCCTTCCTCAGGACAGGGCCAAATCAAGGGCCAAACAGTCTAATTTTCGTGCCTTTTCGAAACTTCAAGGCAGGTGTAGCATCAACTTCCTCTGCTACAAAACAAGAGGGAACTTTTGCGCAATCCAAGCCGGCCTGGAAATCTAACCAGGCCTGGAGCAAAGGCAAGCAGGCCAGAAAGCCTGCTGCTGCCTCTAAGGCAGCATGAAGGAACAGCCCCCTATCTGGCAACGGATCTAGTAGGGGGCAGACTTTCTCTCTTCACCCAGGCGTGGGCAAGAGATGTTCAGGATCCCTGGGCGTTGGAGATCATATCACAGGGATATCTTCTGGACTTCAAAGCTTCCCCCCCACAAGGGAGATTTCACCTTTCGAGATTATCTGTAAACCAGATAAAGAAAGAGGCATTCTTACGCTGTGTGCAAGACCTCCTAATAATGGGAGTGATCCATCCAGTTCCACAGATGGAACAAGGACAGGGATTTTATTCAAATCTGTTTGTGGTTTCAAAAAAAGAGGGAACCTTCAGACCAATTTTGGATCTAAAGATCTTAAACAAATTCCTCAGAGTTCCATCGTTCAAAATGGAAACTATCCTACCTATGATCCAGGAGGGTCAGTACATGACCACAGTGGATTTAAGGGATGCTTACCTTTACATACCGATTCACAAAGATCATCATCAGTTCCTAAGGTTTGCCTTTCTAGACAGGCATTACCAGTTTGCGGTTCTTCCCTTCAGGTTAGCTACAGCCCCAAGAATTTTTACAAAGGTTCTGGGGTCTCTTCTGGCGGTCCTAAGACCACGGGGCATAGCAGTGGCCCCTTATCTAGACGACATCCTGATACAGGCGTCAAACTTCCAAATTGCCAAATCTCATACGGACATAGTGTTGGCATTTCTGAGGTCGCATGGGTGGAAAGTGAACGAGGGAAAGAGTTCTCTATCACCCCTCACAAGGGTTTCCTTCCTAGGAACTCTGATAGATTCTGTAGAAATGAAAATTTACCTGACGGAGTCCAGGTTATCAAAGCTTCTAAATTCCTGCCGTGTTCTTCACTACATTCCGCGCCCTTCGGTGGCTCAGTGCATGGAAGTGATCGGCTTAATGGTAGTGGTGATGGACATAGTGCCATTTGCGCGCCTACATCTCAGACCGCTGCAATTATGCATGCTCAGTCAGTGGAATGGGGATTACACAGATTTGTCCCCTCTGCTAAATCTGGATCAAGAGACCAGAGATTCTCTTCTCTGGTGGCTATCTCGGGTCCATCTGTCCAAAGGTATGACCTTTCGCAGGCCAGATTGGACAATTGTAACAACAGATGCCAGCCTTTTAGGTTGGGGTGCAGTCTGGAATTCCCTGAAGGCTCAGGGATCGTGGACTCAGGAGGAGAATCTCCTCCCAATAAATATTCTGGAGTTAAGAGCAATATTCAATGCTCTTCTAGCTTGGCCTCAGTTAGCAACCCTGAGGTTCATCAGATTTCAGTCGGACAACAACACGACTGTGGCTTACATCAACCATCAAGGGGGGACCAGGAGCTCCCTAGCGATGTTAGAAGTCTCCAAAATAATTCGCTGGGCAGAGACTCACTCTTGCCATCTATCAGCGATCCATATCCCAGGTGTAGAGAACTGGGAGGCGGATTTTCTAAGTCGTCAGACTTTTCATCCGGGGGAGTGGGAACTCCATTCGGAGGTGTTTGCTCAATTGGTTCATCGTTGGGACACACCAGAATTGGATCTCATGGCGTCTCGCCAGAACGCCAAGCTTCCTTGTTACGGATCCAGGTCCAGGGAGCCAGAAGCGACGCTGATAGATGCTCTAGCAGCACCGTGGTTCTTCAACCTGGCTTATGTGTTTCCACCGTTTCCTCTGCTCCCTCGACTGATTGCCAAAATCAAACAGGAGAGAGCATCGGTGATCTTGATCGCGCCTGCGTGGCCACGCAGGACCCGGTATGCAGACCTGGTGGACATGTCATCTTTTCCACCTTGGCCTCTGCCTCTGAGACAAGACCTTCTACTACAAGGTCCTTTCAATCATTCAAATCTAATTTTCTGAGACTGACTGCCTGGAGATTGAACGCTTGATTTTATCAAGGCGTGGCTTCTCCGAGTCAGTCATTGATACCTTAATACAGGCACGAAAGCCTGTAGCCAGGAAAATCTACCATAAGATATGACGCAAATATCTTCATTGGTGTGAATCCAAGAATTACTCATGGAGTAAGGTTAGGATTCCTAGGATATTGTCCTTTCTCCAAGAGGGTTTGGATAAAGGATTATCAGCTAGTTCTTTAAAGGGACAGATTTCTGCTCTGTCTATCCTTTTGCACAAGCGTCTGGCAGAGGTTCCAGACGTCCAGGCATTTTGTCAGGCTTTGGTTAGAATTAAACCTGTGTTTAAACCTGTTGCTCCTCCATGGAGCTTAAACTTGGTTCTTAAGGTTCTTCAAGGAGTTCCGTTTGAACCCCTTCATTCCATTGATATCAAACTTTTATCTTGGAAAGTTCTGTTTTTGATGGCTATTTCCTCGGCTCGTAGAGTCTCTGAGTTATCAGCTTTACAATGTGATTCTCCTTATCTGATTTTCCATACAGATAAAGTAGTTCTGCGTACAAAACCTGGGTTTTTACCTAAGGTAGTTTCCAACAAGAATATCAATCAAGAGATTGTTGTTCCATCATTGTGTCCTAATCCTTCTTCAAAGAAGGAACGTCTTTTACATAATTTGGACGTAGTCCGTGCTTTAAAGTTTTACTTACAAGCGACTAAAGATTTTCGTCAAACATCTTCCCTGTTTGTTGTTTACTCTGGACAGAGGAGAGGTCAAAAGGCTTCGGCAACCTCTCTTTCTTTTTGGCTTCGGAGCGTAATACGCTTAGCCTATGAGACTGCTGGACAGCAGCCCCCTGAAAGGATTACAGCTCATTCTACTAGAGCTGTGGCTTCCACCTGGGCCTTTAAAAATGAGTCTTTTGTTGAACAGATTTGCAAAGCAGCGACTTGGTCTTCGCTTCATACCTTTTCAAAATTTTACAAATTTGATACTTTTGCTTCTTCGGAGGCTATTTTTGGGAGAAAGGTTCTACAGGCAGTGGTCCCTTCCGTTTAAGTACCTGCCTTGTCCCTCCCTTCATCCGTGTACTTTAGCTTTGGTATTGGTATCCCACAAGTAATGGATGATCCGTGGACTGGATACACCTAACAAGAGAAAACATAATTTATGCTTACCTGATAAATTTATTTCTCTTGTGGTGTATCCAGTCCACGGCCCGCCCTGTCCTTTTAAGGCAGGTCTAAATTTTAAACTACAGTCACCACTGCACCCTATGGTTTCTCCTTTCTCGGCTAGTTTTGGTCGAATGACTGGATATGGCAGTTAGGGGAGGAGCTATATAGCAGCTCTGCTGTGGGTGATCCTCTTGCAACTTCCTGTTGGGAAGGAGAATATCCCACAAGTAATGGATGATCCGTGGACTGGATACACCACAAGAGAAATACATTTATCAGGTAAGCATAAATTATGTTTTTTTATTTTTTTCCACCACTTATATCTGGTGTAACAACATTAGTGTAAATTTTATTTAATTTTTTTTTTAACATCAGTCCTCTTCTAGTGTTATTAAATTTTAGTAGCCAGGCTGCCATTAGTGCCAGCCTGTGTGTCAGGCTGCCAGCATATACTGTGCCTACTTCCATCCTCAGTGCCAGTCCACCACTCCTATCTGTTGTAACATAACATTAAATGTTTTAAAAAAAACTTTTACATCACTCTTCGAGTGTTATTTAATATTAGTTCACAGGCCAGCCTGCCACCACTAGTGCCAGCCTGTGTGCCAGGCCCACTTGCCAACTAGTTACACCAATCACAGTTGTTGTAACAGTATTGTTAATATTTAAAATTAAAAATTGTTCGATTGTGAATCAGCAGTTTGCTTGTGCCATTGAATTGCACTTTCCACTTTACAGAATAGTACTACTTAACACAACCTAGTTACCATGGGTCCATGACCGCATGTTTTCTTATTATACTTTGTCAGGGTAATCATGCAGGCCATATAGACCTCCCTTGATAGGGGGAGTAACAGGGATTACAGTTCTAAGAATAGTACTACTTAACACAACCTAGTTACCATGGGTCCCAGACCAGATGTTTTGTTGTTATACTTTGTCAGGGTAATCATGCAGGCCATATAGAACTCCTCCGAAAGGGGGAGTAAGAGGGATTAAAGTGCTAAGAAAAGTTTTACTTAACACAACCTAATTACCATGGGTCCCAGACCGCGTGTCTTGTTGTTATACTTTGCCAGGGTAATCATACACGCCATATAGACCTCCACCGATAGGAGGAGTTACAGGGCTGAAAGTGCTAAGAATAGTACTACTTAACACAACCTAGTTACCATGGGTCCAAGACCGCATGTTTAATTATTATATTTTGTCAGGGTAATTATATAACTAACAAATCTATCTATTTCTCTTCTATCTAACTATCAATCTATGTATATCTATCTATCTATCTATCTTATCTATCTATCTATCTATCTATCTATCTTGTGTCCAGACTGTTTTGAGACAGCCACTTGTGTTTTTGACAAATTTGAAGTAGGAGGACAGACCAATCATCTTCTTCCATCTCCCGGTTCCAAAAATGAAGGCCATATAGACCTCCCCCGATAGGGGGAGTAACAGGTTGTAGTAAACTGCTAAGAATAGTACTACTTAACACACCACGGGTCACAGACCGCATGTCTTATTGTTATACTCTGTCAGGGAAATTATATATATTTCAAATCTATTTATTTATCTATCAAATCGATCGAACTATCAAACGTATCTATCAAATGTAGATTGCATCTATTGATCGATGTAATTCGGATCAATAATATGTATATTACTTGAGAAATCTAACGACAAGGAGCTCATTAAAACACACACACACGGAGGAGGAGGTTCCGGAGGAGGAGCTTAACGCAGGTGCTGAGCGTTTGGCACTCCAGTCCTACTGCTGCTGGCGGAGCTTTCTCGCGCCGAGCCTGGATTCTGGGCTAGCTAACTGGACAGCTTTCTACATCGCTACCGGAGCCTTGGCAGTGGAATAACAACCCACTGTACTGATACACCTTCAGTTTGGAAGGACCTTGCATAAGTGTTTTGCTACCATAAACATTATCCTGGAACAGTTTTTTAAGAAATCCTACACCTGCCTCTCCCTCCTCTCCCACCGGTGCTGCGTGAGAGGAGGTGAGCATCATATACACTTCCCCGACCTGGGCTGATTTATTTCTATAACTACACCTACTTGAAAACACTACAAGCCGGGATAGGCGCTAGCCCTCTACTTTTCTTATTCCAGGGGACTTGTAACAACCCCTCACCTTCCTCCCCCCCGTCCTCAGATTGGAGTTCTTGGATTGCTAGAACCAGATCGGACTTACCTTCCCCACTACGGGGGTCTAGCCCTGAGGGGTCGCCTGGAGACTGCTCGGGGCCCTCCTCTCCCCCCCCCCTTTCCCCACCGGAGTTGCGCGGAGGGAGGGGAGCATCGGGGCCTGTCTACCTCTCTGATCCTGTCCGCGGCTGACTTTTTCCCCCTCTCCCACCGGTGCTGCGAGAGAGGGGGCGGGCATTGATCTAGACCCGGCGAAACCGCGGAGGGATATGTTACAGGCTCTGTCTGTCTCTTGGGGTTTGTCCGCCCTCTGCCTTTTCCCCGTCCTCCGCTCCCTGGCTATGTGAGGAGCGGTGGAGCCAACTGAAGACACGGATTGAGGGTTGGACTAAGGCGGCGGGTCGGGGAGTTGGTGACCGGAGGGCTCGCGCCCTCTCTGAAGACGAACGGCGGCCTCTGCAAGAAGCTCCCGGCGGCGCCACGGCTGATGGGCAGTAAGAGAGAGAGGAACGATCTTTCCAGCCCCTGCAGTCTCTGGATATCCGGATCCTCTAACCTCCTTTACGCTGTTCAGTTACGGCTCCTGTGTCCTCACTCGGCACACTCTGCAAAGATCTCTCTCTTGGCAGGATCCGTTCTCGACTGAGAAGCTCCGGTATTGGCTCATAACCGAAATTACTCTATTTACCTATTGCTCTAAGTATACCGGCTGCAGCCCTTCATACAAACTTGCTGACGATACACAGCCCCCTGTTCCCACTCGCAGATCATCTACTGGGTAAGCCTAAGCATGCATATACTAATACTTGCTGACACGCTGGTGCTTAAAGACTGTGTTCACTAAGCTCTTCCAAGCTCTGCTGTTCATCACGCCAAACACTGCTGTATACAATCTGTTTGCCTTCTTACTCAATACCAGGAACTCTTGCTGTGTCCTTTTACTTAGATCAAAGACTTTGCTAATATTACTACAATCAGTATTTTGAGTATTACGATACTGGGAATATTATTGCTGCACATAAGACTTTGCTAACTATACCCAAACAAGTTTTCTGAGGGCTGATACAATTACGTTATTGGAAATAACTATGCTATGCTAAAGTCACTGCTTATTAAGCTATTCTAACACAACGTGTTTAATTATTTTTGCTCTTTAAATTGTTCTATCTCTACATTAAGTTATAAAACACAGTGTATTGAAAATCCTTCACTCTAGCTGAGAGCAATACTGTAGTCTCTCTTTCACTCCTATTGCTTAACACTTAAAACAATTGATCACTGAGCTATCTATAGTCACTGTCTCAGTCAGTGTTTTAAAGCTGTACTGGTCTACTTTTATATCTGACCACTAAGAAGTGCGTGTACCCCAGTTGTTTATATTTCTTCAAACTTTTTCCTGCTTAAATTATTTGATATTGGAGTACTGGCGTTATGTTCTGATATATTGACTCAGTCAATGGCTCTGAAACATGAACAGTTAAAACTATACTGAAAATATGTGAGTACATAATTCTCCTACTCCCTTTTTTTTGTGCCCTTACTCTGAGGTTGCTTATTATGTCTCAAATTAAGGGTGATTATTAATTCACGTCTTTTTTCCCTTTTTTTTTTTTTTTTTTTTTTTTTAAATAACAAACACTCTTTTATGTCTTAGAAGGTCAGTGTCATCTTTAGGGTTAAAACTAATATAGGTAAAGCTAATATTGCCTTGTGCATACTGTACTCTACCCGAGATATTTTAGCTTAGAAGGCCCCCACTGGGGAACACTTTAATAGTCTAAAAGGTGCGCTAAATCTTTAGAGGGTTCTGCTCTAGTCTAAACGTAGTAATCTTATAACTTACTCTCTGGGTGAAAATAACCTTGGTCGGCCTAGATCACCCTTTTTCTTCACATCTACTATTAAAACACTTCTTTGTATTTTTCTTGGATCCTTCACTTTTTTCTTCACCCCCCTCCCCCCCCCCCCTTTTTTTTTTTTTTTTTTTTTTTTTTTTTCAATTAGACACTTATCCACCTGAACTCACGGCGTTATTATCACCTTAAATCACAGTACACCTTTTTTTCTACTCCCCCCCCTTTCACTCACTCCCTATTATAGCCCTTAGCTGCACTTATTTATGGATAGATTTTTAAATCCACTAACCACTCACAAAAGCACTCCGCCGGCCATGGCTTCCAGAGCCAAGGATAGGAAGAACAAAGCCCCGTTAGAAACCTCGGTTGAACTGCACCCTGAACCTAGTTCCACCAGAGGGCTCAGTTGGGGCACAGACCCGCAAGGGCTAGTGAATAGCATCTTGGAAGCTCTAAACCCAAAATTTGAATCACTTCGGATAGAAATAAAACAAGATCTTAACTTGCTCGCTAATGAGGTTAAGCAATTTACGATGAGAATCGAAGAAGCGGAGCAAAGAGTCTCTGACCTCGAAGATCTCACATCAGTTCAAAGCACTAAAATACAGGCCAATACTAGTTCTATCAGGGAACTACAGAACAAGATCAAAGATCTAGAAAATCGATCAAGAAGGAATAATGTCAGGATAATAGGGGTTCCTGAAACTTCAGATTATTCAGATCTTCAGAAATTCGCAGCTGAATCTCTCCCTAAGCTACTAAACTTTCCACAAGAGTTACTACCCCTGGTAATAGAGAGAGCTCATAGACTAGGGAGAATAAGGGACGTAGATGGAAACAAAGCTAGGCCCAGACCTATAATTGTACGATATTTGAGCTATCAAGATAAGCTCAGAATCATGCAATTATCACGTAAGAACTTGCCTGTGCTCCCGGACGGGACTAAAATATTAATCTTTCAAGACTTCGCATATGCTACCTCTCTGAAAAGAAGAGAACTCACCCCAATATGCGGCAGACTAATTAAAGAAGGCATCTCTGCCACTGTACTATACCCGGCCAAACTTAAAATAGAATTTCAGGGCCATATATATTTCTATGAGACTGCCGAGGAGGCAGAGAAGTTTTTTAGGGAAAAAGTTGTTAATTAGGTTAACAGGTTTACTAGTAATCTAAAAAGTACACTAACTTATATCTCTGATAAACAAAAATGACTGGTTCTGTTTTTTTTCTTTCTTTTTATTAATTCTTAAGGAGAATTACTTTGTCGAGGACGAGGATGGGGAGGCATTACATTTATTTTTCCTTTTGAAGGGGAGGGGGAGAGATGGGAGAGAGGAGAGAAATCTCCCCCTTTCTCTTGTTTTCCCTTTTTTTTTTCTTCTTTCCTTTTTTTTTTTTTTTTTTTTCTCTCTCTCTCTTTTCTTCTCTTTCTTATTTTTTTTTTTTTATTTTATCCCCAACTTTTTTTTTTTTTTTTTAAGCGATGTCTAAAAAAGGTAAATTCACTTTAACGTCCTGGAATGTTGGGGGTATCTCCTCCCCAATAAAGCGCAAGGCCATAATTTCGCAGCTGAGGAAATATAATACTGATATATCTTTTATACAAGAGACTCATCTTAATGCAGATGAATCGACTAAACTAAAAACCTCGTGGGTGAAAGAGGTATTCTATGTACCTAGCATCGGTAGGAAGCGGGGAGTGGCTATTTTATTGGGGAAGAGACTATCCTATGAAATACTAGCGAAATACTCTGACCCAAATAGTAGAATTTTAATTTTAAAGATCAAATTGGCAAACTCTGTCTATATACTTTGTAATATCTATGCCCCCAACAACTTTGACTCTAAATTTTGGGACTCGGTCCAAATTAATATTTTACAAATGGGTGAAGGGAATGTCATTCTAGCAGGGGACTTCAATATGGCACCTCGAACACCCATTGATAGGCATAGGGGGAAAAAATATACTTCTTCGCAATCTAAGAGAGATAAGCTAGAGGCCAGAATGTTCAGAACCTTAGAGAGTAACTTGGCTCTCAAAGATCTATGGAGACTACAACATCCAGATCAAAGAGACTATACATGCATGGCCAGAAACACCAACTCTCTCTCAAGAATAGATTTATTTCTAGTTAGTGATAAAGTTATAAAGATAGGCTCTACTACTAAAATTGCACAAATAACCATCTCAGACCATGCCCCAATCCTATTGGTGATCCCTATCTGTGGTAAAATGCACCCCTCACGGCGTTTTTTTTTCCCTAAATTTTTATCATGCGATTTAAAGTTTAAAAACTGGCTAATGAATAAAATGAATGAATTTTTCTCTTTAAATCTGGGCTCAGTAAATAATCCAATTTCTTTATGGGAAGCGGGTAAAGCCGTAATGAGGGGTGAGATTATTGCATATATGGTCAAATTAAAAAAGAAAATCAATCTTAGACAAAATCAAGCATTCAAAGCCTTGACCAATTCCTATAACAAATATTTATCTCATCCCACCCCTCTAAATTGGAGACAATATTCTAATGCCAAGAGAGAGAGAGATACCTTACTGATCCACAATACGGTCCAAGCCGACTTAAGATCCAAAGCAAAGTTCTATCGCCATGGGGACAAGGCCGGTAAATTCCTGGCTAGTCTATATAAGAATGTACAAGGGAACTCTTCAATTGACTCATTGCTCGAATCTGACTCTCTGATTACGGATTCGAAAGAAATATTAGAAACTTTCTCGGATTACTATAAGGGAATTTATTCCTTTAGGGAATCTGATATGGTAGCTTCAAGAGGTTTCTGGGAAGGCCTGGACCACCCAGTTCTTACGGAAGAGGCAGTAAATAAAATTAACATTCCCATATCGGATCAAGAGATCCTTCAAGCCATTAAGGAACTTCGACCAGACAAAGCCCCTGGGCCGGACTCATTGCCCAATGAGTTTTATAAGTTACTGGCATCGACTGTTACCCCACACTTAAAAACACTCTTTAATTACTTCTACATAGAAAGGAATCCTATTCCTATATCCTTCTCTGCCTCTACGACCTCACTGATCTTAAAGCAAGGTAAAAATCCTCTAAAAAAGGAGGCTTATCGGCCTATAGCATTACTAAACTCTGATTACAAGCTATTGACCTCGATCTTAGCTAAAAGACTTCAGAGTGAGATTGGGCCTCTCATTAACGAGGATCAGGCGGGGTTTTTAAACAAACGCAATTTAACAGCTAAAATTAGAGAACTCTTTCTGATCCTTGACTATTTTAATAACTCGGTGGAAACACCGTCTCAAGATCAAGTGGATCTGGCGGTAATAGCCTTAGACGCAGAGAAGGCGTTTGACTCAGTACATCATCGGCATATTTTGTCCTCCTTACTATCTTTTGGTTTTAAGGATAACTTTGTATATTTTATTAAAAATCTCTGTGAAAATTCTTCAACCAAGCTTTCTATTAATCAGCTAGAATCTGGTCCAATTAAACTCCAAAGGGGCACCAGACAAGGCTGCCCCTTATCTCCTTTGCTCTTTGATCTAGCCATTGAGCCTCTTGCTCTTAAAATAAGAAAAGATCTTCAAGGTATTAGGATAGGGTCAATGGAACAAAAAATTGCTTTGTATGCCGATGATGTACTGGTCTACGTCTCAAACACCAGATCCAATATCCCCAAATTACTCTCGATTACAAACTCTTTTGGAGCCTTCACGGGTTACAAAATTAATCTGACCAAATCAGAATTAATGTGGATTAGGAAAAGTGAGACATCTATGACTGACTTACCTTTCAATGAGGTTAGATCCCACTTCAGATATTTAGGCATTAATGTCTCTCCCAACCCACGAGAGTGGTATGATCTTAATATCTCTCCAGCTCTACTTAAGGTAAAGGAATACATGAAAAATTGGCAAAATTTTCCCCTCTCATTGACGGGCCGAATTGCTCTTTTCAAGATGGTCCTCCTTCCCAAGATCCTCTTCCCTCTACAAAATGTACCAGTAATCTTGAAAACTAAAGATTGGAAGAGCCTGTGTAGGGCCCTTCGGTACTTTCTGTGGAGATGCAAAAGGCCCCGAATTTCGATCCCTAGATTGCATCTGCCCAGGAGATACGGTGGTATGGCTTTGCCAGACCTTAGTAGCTACAGTTTGGTCTTCTTAGCTCGAACTGTGATAGACTGGCTATTAAATAAGAATTATTTCACGAATAACACCCTTGAAATGAACATATTATATCCTTATAAACCTACAGCGTTAATCCACTGCCCATTACACCTGATTCCTAAGGAAGTGAAACGCCTTAGTTCTATATACACAGTTTTACAAGCTTGGAGAAAATTAGGACATAAATTAAATATAGACCTATCTATTCCGAGATTTCAAGGATTATGCGGTAACCCGGAATTTCAAAGAGGCACCCAATCGCAGGTCTTTCAGAGATGGAATAGCCTCGGACTGACTTATCTCACACAATTTATAAATCAGGAGGCAGGTCTAATTAAAACTTTTGAGATCTTAAAACAGGAATTCGAACTAAGCAACAAAGACTTCTTTGCGTACCTACAGGCTAGGCATTATCTCTTTTCGCTTATTAGTAAATATGGCTGGTCCTGGTCTTGGGGGAAATTAGATAACTGGCCTATTCTGGTTAAAAATAATATATTCTCCATCTCAACTTGGTACAATTTGTTGGTCAGCCAGAAAGGTGAATCTAATCTGGAGTATATAACGCAAAAATGGAATTCATTATCGCAAGATCTAGACATAGACCCCAACCAGGTTGGAGAATCTATAGTCACAATAACACAAACTACTTTGTCTGCTAGCTGGAGGGAATCACATGTTAAGCTATTATATAGAACCTATTATACCCCGCTTAAGGGATTTAAATGGCATAATTTCAATTTCAATATGTGTCCAAAATGTTCCCTTCCAGCGGCGGACTTAGTTCATATGATTTGGACCTGTCCTCGATTAATGCAGTTTTGGAGAAAATTAGAATTTTGGCTTATTAGGGTGCTGAAAATCTCGCCTTTCTCTCTCTCCCTGGCAGAAGTAATTTTTTTTGTTGAAACCCCGTCCACTCATAACTCTAAAAAAATAATAAATATGACAATTCTGGCTGCAAGGAATTTAATTTTCAATAAATGGCGAAACATCTCAATCCCGAGTATATCAGAAGTCAAAAATTACATGAAAAAGCAATGTCTCATCGAGCAGCTGGACATAACTCTGGCTTCCGAAAGAGACATAACTCTCTTTTTTCAGAAATGGTCTAGATTCATCAAAATCTTCCCTCAGAAAGAAATAGATATCTTAATATACCCCCTTAGAAATACAGAGACAGTTTTATTAGGATGCTGGTAAGGAAGGCTTTCCCCCTTCTTTTTTCTCCCCCTCCTTTTTTTTTTTTTTTTTTTCTCCCCTCTTTTTTTTCTTTTCTCTTCTTTCCTTCTGTTTTTCTCTCTATCTCTCCCTCTGTGCCGCCCCTCCCATCCTCCTCCTCCTGTAGAGGTCGGATGGATAACGGCTAAACTGAAACTTGATTTTCTCCTGAGAATTGTTGATTATTGTTTATGTTGTAAACTCAAAACTGAATAGGAATTAGTATAAAAGAGGAAAAAGATTGGAGGTAACGGATAAGACATCCGGATAGAGAGGAATTGTAATACTCTATCTGATACAGAAAGTTTAAGTTGTTTAGAACTGTATTTTTTTCAGTTATGTCTGATTGGATAAGATTTTGTTGTGTTAAACGTTATATGTCTGGTATGTATTGTATCTCTGAACTTGTGTTAATTATTTTACCTCCAATAAAAAATAATAAAAAAAAAAAAATGTATATTACTTATTTTGGTTGATGTAATTCGTATCTATCAAATGTATATTGCATCTTTGGATCAATAACATTTGTATCTATCAAATGGATATTGCATCTATTGATCTGTTACAGAAAATCAGTAAGAGACTGAAAAAAGGGGTACAAATGTAGCACTCAGTGAATGTATTTGTGTATCACGGGAGGTGAAAAGAAATATAAAATGTAACTTTTATTAGATCAAATTA
Organism: Bombina bombina; assembly: GCF_027579735.1. Lineage (NCBI taxonomy): Eukaryota > Metazoa > Chordata > Amphibia > Anura > Bombinatoridae > Bombina > Bombina bombina. Next base: position 131,655,265 of record NC_069509.1, on the reverse strand, counting down.
AAAACAGGGGATTTACAAACATTTTTTAAAAGATAGAAATTTGGATCCACTACCTATTCGCCAGATAATATCGTTACTGGCTAGTAGAGACACATACCCACGTTAGGTTAATGTATGGTCTCCTTATAAATCAAATGACAAGGCTATCCCTTGGTATATTATTCTGAGTACAGATAATCTGTTATTCGTGTAGGTTTAAATAAACAATCTGGCCTTGCAAAACTTGACTCAATAAATTGTGATTTTAAATAAATATTATGTTACCCACAATACTCTAGAAAGTAAGAGGTTTTGTAACCTATTTGTTATTACCCGTTAATGCCACACAAAATTAAACTTGGGTTTACTTAGGTATTGTGGTAAAGAGTCAGTTTGATACTAGAGTTACCTTTTGTTACCATTTAAATTATCACTGATACCTATATGGGTTACCTTTCATTACCGTTTTTGTCATTACTGATAAGTATGTAGATCCATAGAGGTAAATATTGTGATACCTACGATACTATAGAAAGTAAGAAGTCTGATAAACTCCTTGTTTTACCTATTAATACCGTGATGAATTATACTTTGGTTTCCATGAGTATCGTTATAAGGAGTTTACTAATAAACTCTGACAGTTAGTTACCTCATTTAAACCGTTTATTAAATATCACTATTTAGTATCTAGGTTCAAGGAGATCAGGCCTTTGTATCAATATTGCCTTATAGATACCACTTTATAATACCGTAAATAAAGTTAACCTTGTTTTTTCTATGGCTTTGTAAATATCTTTGGTAATATATTGGTCAAAATAAGTCTGATCCCATATTTGTGTTACCTATGATTAATCAAAGTTTCTAATATAGCCAATATGGCTAGATCGCTTACGCTAAACCCCGCCAATGCGGCAAGCACGATTTTTACTAGAAAGTAAGAGGTTTTGTAACCTATTTGTTATTACCCGTTAATGCCACACAAAATTAAACTTGGGTTTACTTAGGTATTGTGGTAAAGAGTCAGTTTGATACTAGAGTTACCTTTTGTTACCATTTAAATTATCACTGATACCTATATGGGTTACCTTTCATTACCGTTTTTGTCATTACTGATAAGTATGTAGATCCATAGAGGTAAATATTGTGATACCTACGATACTATAGAAAGTAAGAAGTCTGATAAACTCCTTGTTTTACCTATTAATACCGTGATGAATTATACTTTGGTTTGGAAATCAATTAACACTCATATACAAACCAATATGTGATACATGCTTTAAATTTTCTATTAGGCATAATAAGACCACGCGACTAACTAAATAGCATTGTCAAATCGAAGCAGATAATAATATTTGTAATGCAAACAGAAATTAATGACCATGGCAAATGAACCAATCAATGTGTGTCTTTTGTTACACACCTACCGTTATGACCAATCAAATCCATTGATACAAGCAAGGCCCTCTCTAACAGCCAATCTGCGAACACTAAAGGGTATTTAAATCTCACAGAGACATAGTGAGACTGCCCTTTGATACAGCCACCACGGCGAAACGCGTCAGTGGCGTCCCCCTGTTCTTCCCTATCTGTTGTTTTTAATTTAATTTGTTGACTCACTACCTTATTTAAATGACAAAGCAATAATGGTATAATGGTCTAAAAATCGTGCTTGCCGCATTTGCGGGGTTTAGCGTAAGCGATCTAGCCATATTGGCTATATTAGAAACTTTGATTAATCATAGGTAACACAAATATGGGATCAGACTTATTTTGACCAATATATTACCAAAGATATTTACAAAGCCATAGAAAAAACAAGGTTAACTTTATTTACGGTATTATAAAGTGGTATCTATAAGGCAATATTGATACAAAGGTCTGATCTCCTTGAACCTAGATACTAAATAGTGATATTTAATAAACGGTTTAAATGAGGTAACTAACTGTCAGAGTTTATTAGTAAACTCCTTATAACGATACTCATGGAAACCAAAGTATAATTCATCACGGTATTAATAGGTAAAACAAGGAGTTTATCAGACTTCTTACTTTCTATAGTATCGTAGGTATCACAATATTTACCTCTATGGATCTACATACTTATCAGTAATGACAAAAACGGTAATGAAAGGTAACCCATATAGGTATCAGTGATAATTTAAATGGTAACAAAAGGTAACTCTAGTATCAAACTGACTCTTTACCACAATACCTAAGTAAACCCAAGTTTAATTTTGTGTGGCATTAACGGGTAATAACAAATAGGTTACAAAACCTCTTACTTTCTAGTAAAAATCGTGCTTGCCGCATTGGCGGGGTTTAGCGTAAGCGATCTAGCCATATTGGCTATATTAGAAACTTTGATTAATCATAGGTAACACAAATATGGGATCAGACTTATTTTGACCAATATATTACCAAAGATATTTACAAAGCCATAGAAAAAACAAGGTTAACTTTATTTACGGTATTATAAAGTGGTATCTATAAGGCAATATTGATACAAAGGCCTGATCTCCTTGAACCTAGATACTAAATAGTGATATTTAATAAACGGTTTAAATGAGGTAACTAACTGTCAGAGTTTATTAGTAAACTCCTTATAACGATACTCATGGAAACCAAAGTATAATTCATCACGGTATTAATAGGTAAAACAAGGAGTTTATCAGACTTCTTACTTTCTATAGTATCGTAGGTATCACAATATTTACCTCTATGGATCTACATACTTATCAGTAATGACAAAAACGGTAATGAAAGGTAACCCATATAGGTATCAGTGATAATTTAAATGGTAACAAAAGGTAACTCTAGTATCAAACTGACTCTTTACCACAATACCTAAGTAAACCCAAGTTTAATTTTGTGTGGCATTAACGGGTAATAACAAATAGGTTACAAAACCTCTTACTTTCTAGAGTATTGTGGGTAACATAATATTTATTTAAAATCACAATTTATTGAGTCAAGTTTTGCAAGGCCAGATTGTTTATTTAAACCTACACGAATAACAGATTATCTGTACTCAGAATAATATACCAAGGGATAGCCTTGTCATTTGATTTATAAGGAGACCATACATTAACCTAACGTGGGTATGTGTCTCTACTAGCCAGTAACGATATTATCTGGCGAATAGGTAGTGGATCCAAATTTCTATCTTTTAAAAAATGTTTGTAAATCCCCTGTTTTTAATTTGATCTAATAAAAGTTACATTTTATATTTCTTTTCACCTCCCGTGATACACAAATACATTCACTGAGTGCTACATTTGTACCCCTTTTTTCAGTCTCTTACTGATTTTCTGTAAAAGTTACTTAAAGGTACAAGCACCTATCCCTATCAGACATATTATTTTGGAGTATACAAATACTAAGCATACTCATCACTGTACGAATTAGTAGGGGAATGTAAAAAACACTTTAATAAACTGAGTAGTGCCATTGTCTCTCTTTTTGTTTATACATCTATTGATCTATGTAATTCGTATCTATCAAATGTATATTGCATCTATTGATCTATGTAATTTGTATCGATCATATGTATATTGCATCTATTGAGCTATGTAATCTATGTATCTATCTATCAAATCTATCTATCTCGTGGTTGTGCAAATGGACTGTTTGCGGTTGTTTGCGGTGCGTTACAATTGGAGTTTGCTCTGTCACTGTGAAGCGGCCGTAACCCTTACACTACCTGATAGATACGACATCATAACTGATGTTTTAAAGCACGTTATTGCAAACAATTTGGGGATGTTAGGTGATTTAGGCCCTTTATGGGTTAAAAGCAGACTCTGCATCAACTATGTAATTTTCCATGGGAGTTTTGCCAGGGATCCCCCTCCAGCATGCCACAGTCCCGGTGTTAGTCCCCTTGAAACAACTTTTCCATCACTATTGTGGCCAGAAAGAGTCCTTGTAGGTTTTAAAGTTCGCCTGCCTATTGAAGTCAATGGCGGTTCGCGCGGTTCGCCGGTTTGCGAACAATACCGGAAGTTTGAGTCCGCCGTTCGCAAACCGAAATTTTTAAGTTCGCAACATCACTACCAATCAGCAGCTTATGAGCCTATCTAGATATGCTTTTCAGCTTAGAATATCAAGAGAATGAAGCAAATTAGGTAATGGAAGTAAATTACAAAGTTGTTTAAAATTGCATGCTCTAGCTGAATCATGAAAGAATAAAAATGGGTGTAATGTCCATTTAATGATACTTAACACATTGAAATTCATGATATGCGGTGGAATAGTGAAATACTAACATGTCTCGGAGTAACACAGGCCACAAGCCACATGTAGAGTTTTCAGTAAATGGACACTATAGCCATCACAATACTTTTAGCTCAAGAAAGCACGTTATGTGCCTACATCAGACTAAAGGAAATTGTGTGACCATATTGTCACTTAAAGAACACATTTTCTCCATCACTGACATGTACACATAACTATTGTATGAAACACATACATGTATACTTTGCATATTAAAATCCCTCATATCACAAATCACAATGTGCACATGCATGTTGTAGAGTTTGACATGAGAATGAGTATAGGCCCTAGCATGTATCAATGTACATTGTATGCCCACATGGATATATATATGATTGTACTAATACCTCTCATCATTTGACTCCTCCAGAAAACGGCCATGCATCCACCGCAACCACCAGGCCAGAGGATGGCTCCAGCACAACCAGCAGGCCAGAGGATGGCTCAAGCACAACCAGCAGGCCTGAGGATGGCTCCACCACAACCACCAGGCCAGAGAATCCCTCAACAGTATGCTCCCAGGCATGAGGTGGGTTGGATTTCCTCTGTTGAGGACCCATATGTCATGCCACCAAGATTTGAAGAGGAGCCCTGGCAGGAGCCCTGGCCAGAGGACTATTCTTTTGGTTATGAGGGGCAGTCAAGGCATCCCCAAAGGGTAGATGTCTTTACCCCCCCCCCCCTCCCAATATCAGGCCAGTCAGGACTTTTACCACCAGGACATACAAACTGGTCAGGCTGAGTGGTCGCACAACAGTCGTCAATGGGACTACCAGTCCACCTGGAGAGCTCCACCATCCGCTTCCCTTGGAAGAGCTCCAGCATATGAAGAGGAGCATATAGCTGTGGTAGTTCCTCCTGAGTCACCAGCCAGCATTGTTCCTCCTGAGGCACCAGCCAGCATTGTTCCTCCTGAGGCACCAGCCAGCATTGTTCCTGCTGAGGCACCAGCCAGCATTGTTCATGCTGAGGCACGAGCCAGCATTGTTCCTGCTGAGGCACCAGCCAGCATTGTTCCAGCTGAGGCACCAGCCAGCATTGTTCCTGCTGAGGCACCAGCCAGCATTGTTCCTCCTGAGGCACCAGCCAGCATTGTTCCTGCTGATGCACCAGCCAGCATTGTTCCAGATGCTACAGCAGCTAGAGGTGAACCTGCACCTAGAATCCCTGCTGGTGAAGAGCCTTTAGATCCTCTGACTTCTGCCCTGGGCGACGAATACATTGCCCTCCAGAGGAGGCAAACATCAACCTGTGAGAGGCTCACATCAACCTGTGAGAGAATGCAGAGAGACCAACGCAGGTTTTACAGGAGCCAACAGACTTTACTACAGCGTTCCATTGAGCTGCAACGGGACATGGCAGCATCTTTAAGTGGTATCGTCCAGAACCAATCTCAGATGCTGAGAGTTATTTCGGACATGCAGATGCAGAGTGACAACAGATGGCGGGAACAAAACCAACTGTTGGGTGTGTTGGTGGAGCATTTCACACACCAGCAGGACATTGCCTCCAGCCTCTCATCTGTGGCCAGCACTCCTGCAGAATCCTCTGAATCCACACAACCCAGGAGAGGCAGGAGAGCCACTCCAGGCACCTCAGGCCCATCATCTAAGAAGCCTAAAAAAAAAAATATTGTTATATTTCATCCTAAATCTTGTCCTCTGTTATTTACCATATAATTGTCATCCACATCCATGTGAGGGGTGTTTTAGTACACTAATATATTTGAAAAATATAATAAGGCCTTTGTGGAAATGGCCCAGAAAAGGTAATATCATCATGTTTATGACATATTCATGTTCTCTAAACCACATCACATAGTTGTGTATGAAGGGTACATATAGTGATATTCACTTTTAAGATGTAAATCAAGGTTTCTCACATCCAGTAGAAATTGACCCATGTGCAGGGATAGGCACGAGCCAAGGCTGTGGCAGACATTTTCTAAGGTAAAGAATTTTAGTGAAGGACACCTTGCCTATCCCTGCACATGGGTATATATATCTAAATAATAATGTTTTTACAGAAGGTGTGAACATAAGGTATAAACATCCATTTTCATTCCTCGAAATGATAGTCAATAAATCATAGTGACCAAAACATGAATTGAACTAATGATATATTTTCAGTAATTAGGGTGGTTAAGGGAATGGGGGTGGGATGTAGTAGTTTCACTTACATGCAGTGGAAATCCGCAGTATGTAATTCTATGACCAGCTGCAGCAGGGGCAGCACCATGACCAGGGACCTCAGCAGCAACTATAGAATCAGCATGTGTAGACAGAACAACAGGGGATTCCAGCACCCCTTGTGCCCCATGATGACCCCTTGTGCCCCATGATGACTCCTTGTGCCCCATGATTGACCCCTTGTGCCCCATGATGACCCCTTGTGCCCCATGATGACCCCTTGTGCCCCATGATTGACCCCTTGTGCCCCATGATGCACCCCTTGTGCCCCATGATGCACCCCTTTGTGATTGGTTTGACAAACTTGCAGGGGCAGGAATAATAAATGCTTTGAAGAGGTTAACTATTTGTGATCAATTTGCTGATATGTATGTTGTTAAGCATGCACTTGTTAGTCCTTCAGAGAGTTACGTTGGTTTCTAAGTCAGTGCAAGGGTTGCAGCGCCTTCAATTTGTGGCGAGATGAGAATGGAGTAGATTTTTTGAAATCTGCGTGCGTAAGTCCTTACGCCGTATATTGGATACCAAACTGCGCGTGTTTTGTATGCCAGTCTATGGGCCAAAAAACCACGGGCGAAGGCAGAAATATACTCGCGTAACTTCTAAGTTACGCCGTATATAGGATACCAAACCCGCGCAAATATTGGCGTCGCCGGCTTTTGCGGGCGACGATTTATATCGGATCGAGGCCCTGGTTTTAAATAGGAATAATTTAGTTAATTGTAGTAATTTTATTTAGATTTATTTAAATTATCTTTAAGTTAGGGGGGTTAGGGTTAGACTTAGTTTTAGGGGTTAATAACTTTAATATAGTGGCGGCGACGTTGGGGGTGGAAGATTAGGGGTTAATAAGTATAAGATTAGGGGTGTTTAGACTCGGGGTTCATGTTAGGGTGTTAGGTGTAGACATAAAATATATTTCCCCATAGGAATCAATGGGGCTTCATTAGGAGCTTTACGCTGCTTTTTTGCAGGTGTTTTTTTTTCAGCCGGTGTTCTAAAGTAAACCGACTACCGCGTAGGAATGTGTATACCTCGTCACTTCCGGTCACTTCCGGTGAGGTATAATCAGCTGGTGGAGGTTTGTGGCGCTCACTGCGCATGCGCTAGAGGCCCAAACTCCTTACAACAGCTGATGACAATACGAGGAATTATGTGGCACGCGCACGTTACTGGTTACAAAATCACAATTTTCAAGCGGTCTGTCATTGGATTTTGTAACCAGAATTGAAAGTCACTGGTTTCTAGGGTGCATCAAAAGGATACATATGGCTGATAAATAGCTCTCTATGATTGTATACATAGTAAGGGAGATACTTTACTGTTACTGCATTGTAGCTAGGCACACAGAAATAGCACTGTCATCTCTGTCTGCGAGTCCTGCACTATCATAGCCCTGGAAGCATCCACCGTGTCCTTAAGGGCTGGTATAGAGCAGATTTTTAACATGAAGAATGTGCTATACAACTATTCCAATACCTAACAAATCTTTATGCCCCTTTAAAGGAACATAGTAGCAATAAGACAATGTTGCAACACATTAAAGCATTTTCTTATTGCACTTTTGTTTGAGTTTACCAAAAGGGGTTAAATGCAGACAGCTAAAGTCTGCTATAGAGTTGCAATACACTGCTCAACACAGCTAATGATTGGCAGACACTCATTTATCTTCCGATTAATTATTTAAAAAACAGGTGAATATTTATTCAACAGTTTTGACCATTTAAAAACCTAAACACCAGCGCCTGCTTGCCTACATTATCAGCAATCAACTGGAAACAGTTCTTAATACAACATATCTGACTGGAGCATCTGAAAGTGAAAACTGGATACTTAAATAGATTTTACATGCCAAATATGAAAACAATCTACTCCAGAATTTGTATTGTTAAAAAAAGATAATCCCCTTATTACCCATTCCCCAGTTTTTGCATAGCCAATACGGTTATATAAATATACTTTTTACCTCTGTGATTACCTTGTATCTAAGCCTCGGCAGACTGCCCCCTTATCTCAGTAATATTAATATACTTTTTACCTCTGTGATTACCTTCTATTTAAGCCTCTGCAGACTGCCCCTTATCTCAGTTTTACCTGTGTGATTACCTTGTATCTAAGCCTCTGCAGACTGAAGCCTTATCTCAGTTTTACCCCTCGTTTTTACCTTGTATCTAAGCCTCTGCAGACTGCTCCTTATCTCAGTTTTACCTCTGTGATTACCGTGTATCCAAGCCTCTGCAGACTGCCCCCTTATCTCAGTTATATTAATATACTTTTTACCTCTGTGATTACCCTGTATCTAAGCCTCTGCAGACTGCCCATTATCTCAGTTTTACCTCTGTGATTACCTTGTATCCTAGCCTCTGCAGACTGCTTCTTATCTCAGTTTCACCTCTGTGATTACCCTGTATCTAAGCCTCAGCAGACTGCCCCTTATCTCAGTTTTACCTCTGTGATTACCTTGTATCTAAGCCTCTGCACACTGCTCCTTATCTCAGTTTTACCTCTGTGATTACCTTGTATCTAAGCCTCTGCAGACTGCCCCCTTATCTCAGTTATATTAATATACTTTTTACCTCTGTGATTACCTTGTATATAAGCCTCGGCAGACTGCCCCTTATCTCAGTTTTACCTCTGTGATTACCTTGTATCTAAGCCTCTGCAGACTGACCCCTTATCTCAGTTTTACCTCTGTGATTACCTTGTATCTAAGCCTCTGCAGACTGCCCCATATCTCAGTTTTACCTCTGTGATTACCTTGTATCTAAGCCTCTGCAGACTGCTCCTTATCTCAGTTTTACCTCTGTGATTACGTTGTATCTAAGCCTCTGCAGACTGCCCCCTTATCTCAGTTATATTAATATACTTTTTACCTCTGTGATTACCTTGTATCTAAGCCTCTGCAGACTGACCCCTTATCTCAGTTTTACCTCTGTGATTACCTTGTATCTAAGCCTCAGCAGACTGCTCCTTATCTCAGTTTTACCTCTGTGATTACCTTGTATCTAAGCCTCTGCAGATTGCTCCTTATCTCAGTTTTACCTCTGTGATTACCTTGTATCTAGGCCTCTGCAGGCTGCCCCCTTATCTCAGTTAAATTAATATACTTTTTACCTCTGTGATTACCCTGTATCTAAGCCTCTGCAGACTGCCCATTATCTCAGTTTTACCTCTGTGATTACCTTGTATCTAAGCCTCTGCAGACTGACCCCATATCTCAGTTTTACCTCTGTGTTTACCCTGTATCTAATCCTCTGTAGACTGCCCCATTAGTTCTTTTGACAGACTTGCATATTAGCCAATCAGTGCCCACTCATAAGTAACTCCACAGACGTGAACACAATGTTCTATATGAAACACAAACGTCCTCTAGCTGTGAAAAACTGTCAAATGAATCGACATAAGAGGCTACTTTGAAGGTTTTAGAAATTAGCAAATGAGCCTACCTAGGTTTAGCTTTCAACTAAGAATACCAAGAGCACAAGGTCTGTCATTGGATTTTGTAACCAGAAAGGGTACTAAATACGGTCAACGAACTTTCACATACTTTATCTTTTGTCAAACAGAATCGTTTTTAATAAATGTATTATTCAAGGCCTGAACTTTCACATACTTTATCTTTTGTCAAACAGAATCGTTTTTAATAAATGTATTATTGGTGGCTTATGACATTTTTACTAATGACTTATCTAGCACTGGCTTGCACACAGAGAGCTCATAATACAACTATATATATTTGTGCATTTTGGCTATTAGGCTAATACGACTATATATATTTGTGCATTTTGGCTATTAGGCTAATTGTAACATTTGATTGCAGCTGGGCTTTTTCCTTCATATTTATAAATAGCTAATATGTGAACTCATGTTGTTAAAATCTAAGTACATTACTTGATACAAAACAGTGTATTGGGTTAAAGCACAAGTGTGGTTGAGTTAGCCTTTGCATATACTAAATATATTATTTAAAAAAAAAGTGTTTGGTCAAACTGGCTTTTATATACAGTTAGCACAAAAGTTAGCTTTGCCTGTAACAGGCAGAAAACACCCTCCCCCAATTAGATGTACATTTCTGGTTACCTGTGAGTTCCAAGAATTAACTGGCGCATGTCTACAGCGAGTATTGTATAGGCCTGAAAAGCCTTTTTTTAGTTGTGCAAAGGGTTATTACAGTTCAGATACATTCTCCTTTCATTGGTTATTTAGTAAATATCATTTAAAAAAGAAAGGCCTAGTTATAGTAAATAACAGTGTATTGGGAAAAAAACACAAATATGCTTGAGTTAGCCTTTGTTGGAGCTAAAACAAATATTACAGTAGTAACAAATACAAAAAAAAATCCCCCCCCCCCCAATGTCAGATCAATCTAACATAGTGGATGTCTCATAAAAAGTTATATTTGATTTATAAAAACACTTGGAGTTCAAAATATGTCAATTAAAAAATAAATAAAAAAAATAGTGAATTTCGTGATAAGCTTCAATTTTTTGCCAGATATGGCATTGTTCACAGCCTGAGGTAAAAATTTAAATATAGCTTATTCTCTGCTTTTCACATAAAAAGTGCATGGAATACATCTTAAATTAAATGCATTTAATACATTGTGCTGGTAAAAATACATTTTAGACCTTTATTGATACTGACAGACGTTTTGTATTTTATTAATTAAAATAATACTATTTTATTCTGTCGGTATCAATAAAGGTCTAAAATGTATTTTTACCAGCACAATGTATTAAATGATGGTGGTGGACACATTCCTATGGTAGACAGATTATTTTAGAGCACCGGTGTTCAGATATTCTTAAATACTTGTAAAATTTCCCAATACAGTGGTCAATTGCTGATATATACTATACACATATACAATTACTTTAATATCTATTTACGCACCTTTAGTTTTATTAGGTCAAAAAAGAGAAGGATTGGGTTAAAATTATCTAAACTCAGATAAACACACTTTACCTAGATCACATTGTATAGCAATCCTGATCAAGACTTCGTGACAATCAGACCCATGTAGTATGAAATGTTATCAAAATTATAATAATTAATGCAAAAAAGAAATAGTGTTGCAGCCTTTTTTGGAAGCTAAGGGGTTAAAATCACTCAACAGTCGCTTTTGCCTGTGTAGAAAAAAATCAAAGAAGAATGATATTTGTGCTTTACATCTAACTTTGCTATTAATCACTGCACAGTGGTATACAGCCTAGAAAAGATATCCATAATGCTATACTATATATTCTTGCACATGCTTCAACCAGTACTTTAAACATCACACAATGTTAAAGAATACAAAGGGTGTATCCTGAGCACAGGGCAGCATGTGAATGTGTTAAAAAAGGACACTAGGGCTGACATTCTATGAGAAAAAGTTCCAATTTATTTGATTCTCATAATAGCTTATTTGAATGTAACTGAACTAATAATTTAAAATAATTTAAAATAATAGATTGATTTGACTTAAGAGAGTCGCATCTGGTTGCACAAAGTATAGACTAGAGTATTGATTCCCACCTAGCATGCCATGGTACTCCCCCCTCAGATTGTTACACAGTGAAGGTACTGGCTGAACTTGGTGACTGAGTATAAGCGGTTAACAGCTGTGCAAGTCGTTGCAGCCGTTGTGTGGTGGTGTATAGATTCTGCAACCCTTTCTGGTTACAAAATCCAATGACAGACAGCTTGTTCAGTCTGATTTTGCAACCAGTAACGTGTGCATGCCATATAATTGCTCGACCTGTGTAAATCAGCTGTTTTAAGGAGGTTTGGCCTCTAGCGCATGCGCAGTGAGCGCCACAAACCTCCAGCAGCTGATTACACGTCACCAGAAGTGACGTGGTGGACACATTCCTATGGTAGACAGATTATTTTAGAACACCGGCAAAGCCGTGATAGCACACGTGATGCTTGCCGCATGGGAGTGGGCAGGGCAAAGAGTCTGTGAAACCAGGAATAGAATACCTGAAAAGTGGGCGAGCTGCCATCTTTGTTGTGGTATAACTTGTCCTGACAGAAGTCATGTACATAATAATGTAGCATTGTCTTCCACAGAAAGTCCTGTCTCGCCTTACCTTGATGACAACACTTTTCTATATTCTTTAGCTTGTTTTTTGTGAGACCAGAAACAACCATGGCTGTTATAAAAATATAAACTTTGCATATTTTTTCTTATATTTACAGTATTAAAAATATAGTTGACAAATAAATTAAAGTTGTAAATATAGTCACAAAAATAAACAAACAGTGCAGTTCATTTATGAGAACATAACTGTCCATCAATCCCTTCTTAAAATTTTATAAATGTGGAAAAATATGTGAGAATCCATATTTTTTTTATATATATATATTTATATATCTATCTATCTATCTATCTATCTATCTATCTATATATATATATATATATATATATATATATCCAAAATAGAAATGGCTGCAGCACACCAAATGAAGTTTAAAACATTTTTATTACAAGCAGTGAAATACAGGCAACGTTTCGGGCTTCTGCCCTTTCTCAAGCCAAGTGATTAATATATAACTCAACTCCACCTTTTATAGGTAGTGCGTGTGACAAATAACAGGTGTGAACAATTATAATTGTTATAGTATGTTTTTTTACAAAGAAACAGTGACTCAATAGCACAATCACAACTTTCAATTTCTAACATGTGTTTTCAAACCTTCATATTGCATTAAAGACATTTATTTTATTTTATACCTAGTTACAATGTGAATAAACAAGATGACATAAATGGTCCATTAACTTATATGTGAATTATGTATGAATTTTTGTTAGTGCATATCAATAAGATACATTTGTGACATTTACAAAAAGATTCATTTATTTAAAAAAATTAACTAACAAATAAATTCTAATCTTGCAAGATGTGTTATTTTTCTGATGGATCTTAAAAGGGGAAAAATGCACAAGCTAAAAATATTACTTACTGGATATATAATTAAACAAAGAAAGACAATATTCTATATTAATGCCTATATTACTACCAAAACTTTATTTTATATTATACAGCAAATTTCTTTCTCGGGTTGTCCTTTTAATCCTTATGTAAATCTTGATCTAAATTATAGAGAAAAAGTTTACAATTAATTATCACCATTGACCAATTATAGGAACAAAAACAGGTTATAATCTTTATTTAAACCCTTAGGGTACATACTTTCCAATCTATTAATCCATATAACTTCTATCTGTTGTAATTTTTTAATCCTATCTTGGCCTCTTCTTTGTATAGGAACTTGTTCTAATATCTGGAACCTTAATTGATTCACATTATGATTTTTTTCTTTAAAGTGTGCCGCCACAGGCAAGTCTGAGATGGCCTTACGTATGGTATATTTATGTTGTGTGAGTCTGTCTTTCATTTTTGGGTAGTTTCCCCTACATAAATAAGTCCACAGGGACATTTTAATAAATATATAACATAATCTGATTGGCAAGTAAATAAACCATTAATCTTGTACCTTTTGCCTGTTTGTGGGTGGAGAACCTCACTTCCTTTTATAACACTGCTATAATGTGAGCAATTAAAACAGGGACAAGTACCTTTCTTGTTAGAAAACAATATATTTGATTTACTGCTCCCTATATCTGTTTTGACTAGGTAATCTTGTAGATTCCTCTGTCTTTTATATGATAGCAATGGAAAAGATTGGAATTCTTTTATTCCCTGATAATTGCTTTTCAAGATGTGCCAATGTTTTTTGACTATTCCGGATATTTGCTTACTATTAACATTATATGTGCTCACAAATGGAATTCTGTCCATCTGTGTACTTTTAATTTTTTTTTGTAAAAGTTGATTACGTGGGATTAGATTAACTTTATTTAATTCATTTTCCAATATTTTTGTTGGATCGCCCCTTTGTATAAATTTTTGTCCCATTTCTAGTAACCTTTTTTCACATGTATCCTTGTCACTCACTATACGTTTAATACGAGTATATTGGGACTTAGGTAAAGATTTAATTGTGTTTTCTGGATGACAGCTTTTATAAGACAAAAAAGTATTTTTATCCGTTTCTTAACAAAAAGATCAGTTTTAAACATATTATCCTTTATTGATACTGTCACATCAAGAAAATCAATACGTTTATTGTCATATTGCATGGTGAATTCAATGTTAGCAGAATTAGAGTTAATTTGATTAAGGAATACATTAAGGGTGTCTACATCTCCCAACCATATCATAAAGACATCATCTATATAGCGCCACCATACGCATGCATGTTGTTTAAACAACTCATTAGAATAGATGATATCATCTTCAAATGTTCCCATGTATAAGCCTGCATATGGTGGCGCCATATTAGCACCCATTGCGGTGCCTCTCTTTTACCTGTAGTATCACCAAATAGAAAGTAATTGTTGTTTAATACAAATGCAAGTAAATCAATTATAAACTCAATTTGTAAGTCAGTATATATTTGTTCCTTTTGTAGATGTTGTTTCACTGATTGTATACCCCCTAGATGGGGAATACTAGTATACAAATTTTTAACATCTAATGTAACTAGTATAGAATTTTGTTGATTATTTAAAATGATCCCATTAAGCTTATTTAAAAATTCAGTAGAATCCTCTAAATAAGATGATAATTTAGACACAATTGGTTTAAGTATTTTATCAAGAAAAGTAGCTACATTCGATAAAACTGAGTCAACACTTGCAACAATGGGGCGACCCGGTGGATTAGTGAGGGACTTATGAATCTTAGGAAGTATATATATTAAGGGAGTAATACATTCTTTCCTAAATAGATATTGACTTAATTTCTGATCAATGACATCATTATCAAAGGCATTTTGGACTAGTATTTTCAAATCATTTTGTATAGTTTGTAATGGATTATTTTCCAACTTCTCATATACCTCAATGTCCCTTAATTGATTATTTATTTCCTCAATGTATTTTGTCTTATCCATAATTATAATTGCCCCGCCTTTGTCAGCTCTTTTAATGATGATATTAGGATTATTTACAATTTTGTGAAGGGATATTTATCTTCAACTGTCAAATTATATTTGATTTGTATCCCTTTATGTAATCTAATATCATTTTTAAGTTTCTCTATGTCTTTATTTACCAATGTGATATATGTTTCTATTGGATGATAATTTGTTGACGGAATAAAGCTAGACTTTGCAATTAAATTATAGTCTGAAAATTTTAAACAGTTGTAATTGACAGTGTAAGTGTGTACAACATTATCAGACCTTTTAGAAAAATTAGCTTTAAGACGCAATTGTCTAAAAAATCTATACAACTCAATGTCCAAGTCCATAAAATTAATGGTATTGCTAGGGCAGAAATCCAAACCTCTGTTAAGTAAGTTCATTTCCCCTTCAGTGAACGGTACCTGTGATATGTTAATCACTAAATCATTTACCGTTTCACCCGACGTCCTCTCAGTGGCCGACTTGCGGCTCCTCTGATATTTTCGACCGCCCCTCCGCCTCCGTCTTGGCCCGGTACCTGTTGGAAAAAAGAAGGAGATTGGGACTGGGAAGTTGTCCCAACTGAATTGCTCCGTGATGAATCTCTAGCCTCTAATCGTGTATGGCGTTCCCTTCCTCGACGGCTTTGGCGTCTGACGTCACTTCTGGGTATTCGCATCTCACGAGACTCCCATCTATACACATGACCGTTAAGGTAATCATCCGCATCTCTAGAAAATTTTATTCTTTTCCTCATTGTTCTTACGAAATTCTTCCAATTTAGTGTCCAAATCAGCATTTAAGGTATTGAAATCAGTGAGGGATAATTTTTCTTGTAGACTGATCTCTAATACTTGTATCTTTTGTTGATTAATCTGTATCTCTTTCTGTATACTTTGTATCGTCAAAATCATAAGATTAAAAGAGCACTTGTTAAGGATCTTTTCAAAGGTTGAACAGTATTCCTTGTCCTCTATAAAGCGTGTCGGTCTCAATGACACTCTCAGGCCTCTTGGGATCCGGTGCAATTTATAATACTCTGCCAGAGTAGAGGAATGTTGTTCCCAATTCACCTCTTTCTTTTTTTCACGTTCCCATTGTTTAGAACTTAGATCTGTATCTGGGATAGCCAAAAAGTCCCGTGGGCCTCTAACAAGGGTGGCAATAGCGGCAGCCTCCACATCAGAAAAAGTGAACACATCTTGTTGAATTTCCATAGCTTGTTGTAGAATATTAGATTGGAATTGTGCTAATGACTGGTGAATGAATAATATAAACAAGGTAAAGTCCAGCACCAATTCACCACAATATGAGGGTGAAAGCAGCCTCTGTCTCACCTTTGACAGATATTGATATCCAAAATAGAAATGGCTGCAGCACACCAAATGAAGTTTAAAACATTTTTATTACAAGCAGTGAAATACAGGTTTGAAAACACGTTAGAAATTGAAAGTTGTGATTGTGATATTGAGTCACTGTTTCTTTGTAAAAAAAACATACTATAACAATTATAATTGCAATTAATGGCTTGAGAAAGGGCAGAAGCCCGAAACGTCGCCTGTATTTCACTTCTTGTAATAAAAATGTTTTAAACTTCATTTGGTGTGCTGCAGCCATTTCTATTTTGGATATCAATATCTGTCAAAGATGAGACAGAGGCTGCTTGCACCCTCATATTGTGGTTTACTTGGTGCTGGACTATATATATATATAAACTAAATTTCATATTGAATAATTTGCATAATGTTTTTCAGCACTTCTATATATTTAACTTTTGTGGCCAGCAATATCTACCTCACTTGCCACTGTGCACATCCTGTTTGGGTGGATAAACTAAATCTAAGTTGTCAACTGCAGGAGTGTGGAGCTGTATTCTGTCTGTGAACAAAGTATCCCAACCATTTGAGTGTGGGTCATAAAAAGTGACAAGCTATACACTAACTTTTCATTTGAGTAAGATAAAATCTTACTCAAAATTATAGCAGCACAGTAACAGTACATACACCATGTTAAAAAAGGTCACAATTAGCAATTAATAAGAATTCAAATGTAAAAATTAGTGCAACTATTCCCTGTATGTATCTGGTACCATATGATCTACATTTCAGGAAGAGGTTAATGCTCTTTCCTGCCATAGGGTTACATTTGCACTGTAAAACAAGGTGTCATCCGATAGCATAAAAAGCATGAGAAAAACTGTGACTTTTGTGTCACTTTTAAATCTGATCCTATACAGAATCAATTGTTCTTGCACAGAAACCGTACATTCACCATGTTAAATAAGGTCACAATAAGGGATAGGCACAGACAAAGGCTGTGGCGGACATTTTCCAAATTACAGACCTTAGTGAAGGACACCAAGGTACATTTTAAATTAAAAACATTATTTTATAGTGCTTGGTGTTCTTATACTGATGCAGATACCACTGACCCTATAACCAGCCCTCCTCTGGTTATACCCATGTGCCAGTGTTAGTACTGTGTCATATATAGTGCTGGGTGTTATTATACTGATGCAGATACCACTGATCCTATAACCTGCCCTCCTCTAGCTATACCCATGTGCCAGTGTCACTACTGTGTCATTATATAGTGTTAGGTGTTATTATACTGATGCAGATACCACTGATCCTATAACCAGCCCTCCTCTGGCTATAACCATGAGCCAGTGTCACTACTGTGTCATTATATAGTGCTTGGTGTTATTATACTGATGCAGATACCACTGATCCTATAACCAGCCCTCCTCTGGCTATAACCATGAGCCAGTGTCACTACTGTGTCATATATAGTGCTGGGTGTTATTATACTGATGCAGATACCACTGATCCTATAACCTGCCCTCCTCTAGCTATACCCATGAGCCAGTGTCACTACTGTGTCATTATATAGTGTTAGGTGTTATTATACTGATGCAGATACCACTGATCCTATAACCAGCCCTCCTCTGGCTATAACCATGAGCCAGTGTCACTACTGTGTCATTATATAGTGCTTGGTGTTATTATACTGATGCAGATACCACTGATCCTATAACCAGCCCTCCTCTGGCTATAACCATGAGCCAGTGTCACTACTGTGTCATTATAAAGTGCTGGGTGTTATTATACTGATGCAGATACCATTGATCCTATAACCAGCCCTTGTCTGGCTATACCCATGTGCCAGTGTCACTACTGTGTCATTATATAGTGCTTGGTGTTATTATACAGAGTCAGATACCATTGATCCTATAACCAGCCCTCCTCTGGCTATACCCATGTGCCAGTGTCACTACTGTGTCATTATATAGTGCTTGGTGTTATTATACTGATGCAGATACCACTGATTCTATAACCAGCCCTCCTCTTGCTATATCCATATGCCAGTGTCACTATTGTGTCTTTGTATAGAGATGGGTGTTATTATACTGATGCAGATACCACTGATCCTATAACCAGCCCTCCTCTGGCTATAACCATGAGCCAGTGTCACTACTGTGTCATTATATAGTGCTGGGTGTTATTATACATATGCAGATACCACTGATCCTATAACCAGCCCTCCTCTGGCTATACCCATGAGCCAGTGTCACTACTGTGTCATTATATAGGGCTGGGTTTTATTATACAGGTGCAGATACCACTGATCCTATAACCAGCCCTCCTCTGGCTATACCCATGAGCCAGTGTCACTATTGTGTCTTTGTATAGAGATGGGTGTTATTATACTGATGCAGATACCACTGATCCTATAACCAGCCCTCCTCTGGCTATACCCATGTGCCAATGTCACTACTGTGTCATTATATAGCGCTGGGTGTTATTATACTGATGCAGATACCACTGACCCTATAACCAGCCCTCCTCTGGCTATACCCATGTGTAAGTGTCACTACTGTGTCATTATATAGTGCTGGGTGTTATTATACTGATGCAGATACCACTGATCCTATAACCAGCCCCTGTCTGGCTATACCCATGAGCCAGTGTCACTATTGTGTCTTTGTATAGAGATGGGTGTTATTATACTGATGCAGATACCACTGATCCTATAACCAGCCCTCCTCTGGCTATACACATGTGCCAATGTCACTACTGTGTCATATAGTGCTGGGTGTTATACTGATGCATATACCACTGGCCCTATAACCAGCCCTCCTCTGGCTATACCCATGAGCCAGTGTCACTACTGTGTCATTATATAGTGCTGGGTGTTATTATACAGATGCAGATACCACTGATCCTATAACCAGCCCTCCTCTGGCTATACACATGTGCCAGTGTCACTACTGTGTCATATAGTGCTGGGTGTTATACTGATGCATATACCACTGGCCCTATAACCAGCCCCTGTCTGGCTATACCCATGAGCCAGTGTCACTATTGTGTCTTTGTATAGAGATGGGTGTTATTATACTGATGCAGATACCACTGATCCTATAACCAGCCCTCCTCTGGCTATACACATGTGCCAGTGTCACTACTGTGTCATATAGTGCTGGGTGTTATACTGATGCATATACCACTGGCCCTATAACCAGCCCCTGTCTGGCTATACCCATGAGCCAGTGTCACTATTGTATCTTTGTATAGAGCTGGGTGTTATAATACTGATGCAGATACTACTGATCCTATAACCAGCCCTCCTCTGGCTATACCCATGAGCCAGTGTCACTATTATGTATTTATATAGTGCTGGGTGTTATTATACTGATGCAGATACCACTGATCCTATAACCAGTCCTCCTCTGGCTATACCCATGAGCCAGTGTCACTACTGTGTCATTATATAGTGCTGGGTGTTATTATACTGATGCAGATACCACTGATCCTATAACCAGCCCTCCTCTGGCTATACCCATGTACCAGTGTCACTACTGTGTCATTATATAGTGCTGGGTGTTATTATACTGATGCAGTTACCACTGATTCTATAACCAGCCCTCCTCTGGCTATACCCATGTGCCAGTGTCACTACTGTGTCATTATATAGCTCTGGGTGTTATTATACTGATGCAGATACTACTGATCCTATAACCAGTCCTCCTCTGGCTATACCCATGAGCCAGTGTCACTACTGTGTCATTATATAAGGCTGGGTGTTATTATACTGATGCAGATACCACTGATCCTATAACCAGCCCTCCTCTGGCTATACGCATGTGCCAGTGTCACTACTGTGTCATTATATAGCGCTGGGTGTTATTATACTGATGCAGATACCATTGACCCTATAACCATCCCTTGTCTGGCTATACGCATGTGCCCATGTCACTACTACACTACTACACTACTACAGTGTCTCATAGAATGTCAGCCCTAGTGTCCTTTTTTAACACATTATTATCACATGCTGCCCTGTGCTCAGGATACACCCTTTGTATTCTTTAACATTGTGTGATGTTTAAAGTACTGGTTGAAGCATGTGCAAGAATATATAGTATAGCATTATGGATATCTTTTCTAGGCTGTATAACACTGTGCAGTGATTAATAGCAAAGTTAGATGTAAAGCACAAATATCATTCTTCTTTGATTTTTTCTACACAGGCAAAAGCGACTGTCGAGTGATTTTAACCCCTTAGCTTCCAAAAAAGGCTGCAACACTATTTCTTTTTTTGCATTAATTATTATAATTTTGATAACATTTCATACTACATGGGTCTGATTGTCACAAAGTCTTGATCAGGATTGCTATACAATGTGATCTAGATAAAGTGTGTTTATCTGAGTTTAGATCATTTTAACCCAATCCTTCTCTTTTTTTGTCCTAATAAAACTAAAGGTGCGTAAATAGATATTAAAGTAATTGTATATGTGTATAGTATATATCAGCAATTGACCACTGTATTGGGAAATTTTACAAGTATTTAAGATTATCTGAACACCGGTGCTCTAAAATAATCCGTCTACCATAGGAATGTGTCCACCACCATCATTTAATACATTGTGCTGGTAAAAATACATTTTAGACCTTTATTGATACCGACAGAATAAAATAGTATTATTTTAATTAATAAAATACAAAACGTCTGTCAGTATCAATAAAGGTCTAAAATGTATTTTTACCAGCACAATGTATTAAATGCATTTAATTTAAGATGTATTCCATGCACTTTTTATGTGAAAAGCAGAGAATAAGCTATATTTAAATTTTTACCTCAGGCTGTGAACAATGCCATATCTGGCAAAAAATTGAAGCTATCACGAAATTCACTATTTTTTTTTTTTTTAAATTGACATATATTTTGAACTCCAAGTGTTTTTATAAATCAAATATGATATTTTATGAGACATCCACTATGTTAGATTGATCTGACATTGGGGGGGATTTTTTTTGTATTTGTTACTACTGTAATATTTGTTTTAGCTCCAACAAAGGCTAACTCAAGCACATTTGTTTTTTCCCAATACACTGTTATTAACTATAACTAGGCCTTTATTTTTAAAATGATATTTACTAAATAACCAATTAAAGGAAAATGTATCTAAACTCTAATAACCCTTTGCACGACTAAAAAAAGGCTTTTCAGGCCTATACAATACTCGCTGTAGACATGCGCCAGTTAATCCCTGAAACTCACAGGTAACCAGAAATGTACATGTAATTGGGGGAGGGTGTTTTCTGCCTGTTACAGGCAAAGCTAACTTTTGTGCTAACTGTACATAAAAGCCAGTTTGACCAAACACTTTTTTTTTTTTTAAATAATATATTTAGTATATGCAAAGGCTAACTCAACCACACTTGTGCTTTAACCCAATACACTGTTTTGTATCAAGCAATGCACTTAGATTTTAACAACATGAGTTCACATATTAGCTATTTATAAATATGAAGGAGAAAGCACAGCTGCAATCAAATGTTACCATTAGCCTAATAGCCAAAATGCACAATTATATATAGTCGTATTAGCCTAATAGCCAAAATGCACAAACATATATAGTTGTATTATGAGCTCTCTGTGTGCAAGCCAGTGCTAGATAAGTCATTAGTAAAAATGTCATAAGCCACCAATAATACATTTATTAAAAATGATTCTGTTTGACAAAAGATAAAGTATGTGAAAGTTCAGGCCTTGAATAATACATTTATTAAAAACGATTCTGTTTGACAAAAGATAAAGTATGTGAAAGTTCGTTGACCGTATTTAGTACCCTTTCTGGTTACAAAATCCAGTGACAGACCTTGTGCTCTTGGTATTCTTAGTTGAAAGCTAAACCTAGGTAGGCTCATTTGCTAATTTCTAAAACCTTGAAAGTAGCCTCTTATGTCGATTCATTTAAAAGTTTTTCACAGCTAGAGGACATTTGTGTTTCATATAGAACATTGTGTTCACGTCTGTGGAGTTACTTATGAGAGGGCACTGATTGGCTAAAATGCAAGTCTGTCAAAAGAACTAATGGGGCAGTCTACAGAGGCTTAGATACAGGGTAAACACAGAGGTAAAACTGAGATATGGGGGAAGTCTGCTGAGGCTTAGATACAAGGTAATCACAGAGGTAAAACAGAGATAAAGGGTCAGTCTGCAGAGGCTTAGATACAAGGTAATCACAGAGGTAAAACTTAGATAATAGGCAGTCTGCAGAGGCTTAGATACAGGGTAATCACAGAGGTAAAAAGTATATTAATATAACTGAGATAAGGGGGCAGTCTGCAGAGGCCTAGATACAAGGTAATCACAGAGGTAAAACTGTGATAAGGAACAGTCTGTAGAGGCTTAGAAACAAGGTAATCACAGAGGTAAAACTGAGATAAGGGGCAGTCTGCTGAGGCTTAGATACAAGGTAATCACAGAGGTAAAACTGAGATAAGGGGTCAGTCTGCAGAGGCTTAGATACAAGGTAATCACAGAGTTAAAACTGAGCTAAGGGGCAGCCTGCAGAGGCTTAGATACAAGGTAATCACAGAGATAAAAAGTATATTAATATAACTGAGATACAGGGGCACTCTGCAGAGGCCTAGATACAAGGTAATCACAGAGGTAAAACTGAGATAAGGAGCAGTCTGCAGAGGCTTAGATACAAGGTAATCACAGAGGTAAAACTGAGATAAGTGGCAGTCTGCTGAGGCTTAGATACAAGGTAATCACAGAGGTAAAACTGAGATAAGGGGTCAGTCTGTAGAGGCTTAGATACAAGGTAATCACAGAGGTAAAACTGAGATAAGGGACAGTCTACAGAGGCTTAGATACAAGGTAATCACAGAAGTAAAAAGTATATTAATATAACTGAGATAAGGGGGCAGTCTGCAGAGGCTTAGATACAAGGTAATCACAGAGGTAAAACTGAGATAAGGAGCAGTCTGCAGAGGCTTAGATACAAGGTAATCACAGAGGTAAAAATTAGATAAGGGCCAGTCTGCAGAGGCTTAGATACAGGGTAATTACAGAGGTAAAACTGAGATAAGGAGCAGTCTGCAGAGGCTTAGATACAAGGTAATCACAGAGGTAAAACTGAGATAGTGGTCAGTCTGCAGAGGCTTAGATACAGGGTAATCACAGAGGTAAAAAATATATTAATATAACTGAGATATGGGGGCAGTCTGCAGAGGCTTAGATACAAGGTAATCACAGAGGTAAAACTGAGATAAGGAGCAGTCTGCAGAGGCTTAGATACAAGGTAATCACAGAGGTAAAACTGAGATAAGGGGCAGTCTGCTGAGGCTTAGATACAAGGTAATCACAGAGGTAAAACTGAGATAAGGGGTCAGTCTGCAGAGGCTTAGATACAAGGTAATCACAGAGGTAAAACTGAGATAAGGGGCAGTCTGCAGAGGCTTAGATACAAGGTAATCACAGAGGTAAAAAGTATATTAATATAACTGAGATAAGGGGGCAGTCTGCAGAGGCTTAGATACAAGGTAATCACAGAGGTAAAAAGTATATTAATATAACCGTATTGGTTATGTAAAACTGTGGAATGGGTAATCAGGGGATAATCTTTTTTTAACAATACAAATTCTGGAGTAGATTGTTTTCATATTTGGCATGTAAAATCTATATAAGTATCCAGTTTTCACTTTCAGATGCTCCAGTCAGATATGTTGTATTAATAACTGTTTCCAGTTGTTTCCTGATAATGTAGGCAAGCAGGCGCTGGTGTTTAGGTTTTTAAATGGTCAAAACTGCTGAATTAATATTCACCTGTTTTTGGCGATTTTTTAAATAATCAATCGGAAGATAAATGAGTGTCTGCCAATCACTAGCTGTGTTGAGCAGTGTATTGCAACTCTATAGCAGACTTTAGCTGTCTGCATTTAACCCCTTTTGGTAAACGCAAACAATAGTGCAATAAGAAAATGCTTTAATGTGTTGCAACATTGTCTTATTGTTACTATGTTCCTTTAAAGGGGCATAAAGATTTGTTAGGTATTGGAATAGTTGTATAGCACATTCTTCATGTTAAAAAATCTGCAGTATACCAGCCCTTAAGGACACGGTTGATTCTTCCAGGGCTATGATAGTGCAGGACTCGCAGACAGAGGTGACAGTGCTATTTCTGTGTGCCTAGCTACAATGCAGTAACAGTAAAGTATCTCCCTTACTATGTATACAATCATAGAGAGCTATTTATCAGCCATATGTATCCTTTTGATGCACCCTAGAAACCAGTGTCTTTCAATTCTGGTTACAAAATCCAATGACAGACCGCTTGATCATTGTGATTTTGTAACCAGTAACGTGCGCGTGCCACATAATTTCTCATATTGTCATCAGCTGTTGTAAGGAGTTTGGGCCTCTAGCGCATGCGCAGTGAGCGCCACAAGCCTCCACCAGCTCTTTATACGTCACCGGAAGTGACGTGGTATACAAATTCCTATGGTAGACGCATTACTTTAGGACACTGGCTCTCCCCCATTGATTCCTATGGGGAAATCGTGCACAATTACGTTTTGCCAGCTCACCGCTAACATAAGCAGCGCTGGTATTGAGGTGAGATGTGGAGCTAAATTTTGCTCTACGCTCACTTTTCTGCGGCTAACGCCGGGTTTGTACAAAACCCGTAATACCAGCGCTGTCTGTAGGTGAGCAGTGAGCATAAACTGCTCATTAACACAGCACACCATTACCGACAAAACACGTAATCTACCCATTGGATTGGTGCATCCTACCAGATTCCTTACGGCTAGATTATGAGTTTTGCGGTATGAGTGAAAAAGCAGCGTTAAGGCTCTTTTTCACTACCGCTGGTATTACAAGTCTTGCAGGTTTAGGGGCACCGCACACTTTTTTGGCCGTAACGCTACGTAATTACCGCAGCTTTCAATTAGTCAATTTTTCCAGGGGACTTCCATAGCGTCTGTATTACGAGTCTGCCTGGGAGGCCAAAAAGTGAGCGGTACAGCCTATACCGCCAAGATCCATACAGTAAACTGAAAGTTAGTAGTTATGGGTTTAACGCTACAAAGCTGTAGCATAAAACTCATAACTAAAGTGCTAAAAAGTACACTAACACCCATAAACTACCTATTAACCCCTAAACCGAGGCCCTCCCGCATCGCAAATAATAAAACAAAATTATTAACCCCTAATCTGCTGCTCCGGACATCGCCGCCACTATAATAAACATATTAACCCCTAAACCGCCACACTCTTGCATCACAAACACTAGTTAAATATTATTAACCCCTAATCTGCCGCTCATTACATTGCCGCCGCCTACCTACATTTATTAACCTCTAATCTGCCGCCCCCAACATCGCCGCCACTATACTAAATGTATTAACCCCTAAACCTAAGTCTAACCCCAACCCTAACACCCCCTAACTTAAATATAATTAAAACAAATCTAAATAAAAATTACTATCATTACCTAAATAATTCCTATTTAAACCTAAATACTTACCTGTCAAATAAACCCTAAGATAGCTACAATATAACTAATAGTTACATTGTAGCTAGCTTAGGGTTTTGTTTTGTTTTACAGACAAGTTTGTATTTATTTTAACTAGGTAGAATAGTTACTAAATAGTTATTAACTATTTACTAACTACCTAGCTAAAATAAATACAAATTTACCTGTAAAATAAAACCTAACCTGCCTTACACTAACACCTAACCTTGCACTACAATTACATCAATTACATAAACTAAATACAATTACCAAAATTACAACAACAAAAAACAAACACTAAATTACACAAAATAAAAACAAATATATATCAGATATTTAAACTAATTACACATAATCTAATAGCCCTATCAAAATAAAAAGCCCCCCCCAAAATAAAAAAAAACCCTAGCCCAAACTAAATTACCAATAGCCCTTAAAAGGGCCTTTTGCAGGGCATTGCCCCAAAGAAATCAGCTCTTTTACCTGTAAAAAAAATACAAACAACCCCCCAACAGTAAAACCCACCACCCACACAACCAACCCCCAAAGAAAATCCTAACTAAAAAAACCTAAGCTCCCCATTGCCCTGAAAAGGGCATTTAGATGGGCATTGCCCTTAAAAGGGCATTTAGCTCTTTTTCAAGTGCCCAAACACCTAATCTAAAAATAAAACCTACCCAATAAACCCTTAAAAAAACTAACACTAACCCCCGAAGATCCACTTACAGTTTTGAAGACGAAGCTGGCAGAAATCCTCAATGAAGCGGCAGAAGTCTTCATCCAACCGGGCAGAAGTC
Organism: Bombina bombina; assembly: GCF_027579735.1. Taxonomy (NCBI): domain Eukaryota; kingdom Metazoa; phylum Chordata; class Amphibia; order Anura; family Bombinatoridae; genus Bombina; species Bombina bombina. Next base: position 131,628,260 of record NC_069509.1, on the reverse strand, counting down.
TTCATCCAACCGGGCAGAAGTCTTCATCCAGACGGCATCTTCTATCTTCATCTATCCGGCGTGGAGCGGGTCCACCTTCAAGACATCTGGCGCGGAGCATCCTCTTCAATCGACATCTTCTTCTGAATGAGGTTTCCCTTTAAATTACGTCATCCAAGATGGTGTCCCTTAGATTCCGATTGGCTGATAGATTTCAATCAGCCAATCAGAATTAAGGTTGAAAAAATCCTATTGGCGGTTGCAATCAGCCAATAGGATTGAGCTTCAATCCTATTGGCTGATCCAACGAAGCTGGCAGAAATCCTCAATGAAGTGGCAGAAGTCTTCATCCAACCGGGCAGAAGTCTTCATTCAGACAGAATCTTCTATCTTCATCTATCCGGCGTGGAGCTAAACTACTTAGTTATATTGCAGCTAGCTTAGGGTTTATTTTACAGGAAAGTATTTAGTTTTAAATAGGATTTATTTAGTTATTAATAGTAGGTTTTATTTAGATTTATTTTAATTACATTAAAGTTAGTGGGTGTTAGGGTTAGACTTAGGGTTAGGTTTAGGGGTTAATAAATTTAGTATAGTGGCGGCGACATTTGGGGCGGCAGATTAGGGGTTAATAACTGTAGGTAGGTGGCGGCGATGTTGGGGCAGCAGATTAGGGGTTAATAATATTCAACTAGTGTTTGCGATGCGGGAGTACGGCGGTTTAGGGGTTAATATGTTTATTATAGTGGCGGCTATGTCCGGAACAGCATATTAGGGGTTAATAAGTATAATGTAGGCGTCTGCGATGTCAGGGGTGGCAGATTAGGGGTTAATAAGTGTAAGATTAGGGGTGTTTAGACTCTGGATTTATGTTAGGGTGTTAGGTGTAAACATAAATTTTCTTTCCCCAAAGGAATCAATGGGGCTGCGTTACGGAGATTTACGCTCCTTTATTGCAGGTGTTAGACTTTTTTTCAGCCGGCTCTCCCCATTGATGTCTATGGGGAAATTGTGCACGAGCATTTAAAACCAGCTTACTGCCGCTCACCGCAGCATTGGTATTGGAGTGCGGTATGGAGCTCAATTTTGCTCTACGTTCACTTTTTGCCTGCTAACGGCGGGTTCTTATAAATCTGTAATACCAGCACTGTAGGTAAGTGAGCGGTGGCAATAACTTGCAAGTTAGTACCGCACCGCTCATAACGCAAAACTCGTAATCTAGCCGAATCTCTGATACGGTGGCTATTTACAATGCTATTTATAATACTGTGTGATGAATGGACGATAGATACACACTAACTGGCAGTTGCCGGGCTATACACATAGACAGATCTCATACTTTGGCTCTACACGCTGCTAATATGCAAATTAGCCTTGTGCAGGAACCCAAATGGGCGTGCCTAGGTCACGCAACGGCTCACAGTGAGTCAGTACAGCATTATGATCTAGCTATACTGAGATAATGATAGCTCCCTTAGGAATCCATTTTGGTTAATATCCATTGCGCATATTAAGGTAAGCGCATATAATTGAATGTTGCTATACATATGTTGCAAGTACAGAGATACTCTATAATGCTACTCACATAGTATTACGCAGTGACCAGCAAGACACAGACGGATTGTAAGTCTATATGCTGTGACTAAACATGAATCGCAAGTATAACACACTAATTATGAGACACACATTTTAACCTCAAACTACAATCTGATTAGTGCTGTTCGAAATTAATTTGTGTAAATATTGCACCCTCTCTAACTATGTACACTGTATGTTATTGTTCTGAATAAAATTGTTTATGTTGCTCTCTATCCATTAGGATTTTAACAGTCACTGTAGTTATATTTAATTACACCAGGATTGGTGAATTGATGTTTATAAGACACGGATTATATTTAGGACTTTTTATTATTTACATGCACATTGTACTATATGTTGAACACATCTATTGAGATATATATGCTTTAATTGGGGTAACCTGGTAATTGCTGTTAGGTTGCCATGGTTACTGATTTTTTGGCGTAATTTTTGAATTGTTGTTGGGCAAGGGATTTATTGTATTTAAGTTGCACTGATTGTATTGAGCACTGCTTGGTATGATGAAGGGGTCTGCAAACCCTGAAATGTTACTATAGAAAAAAATTACTTTTTTTCTAAATCCAGTGAGTGCAGTCTCCACCTTTTTTTACTTTACACCCTGGTTGCTGACCAAGGGGTCGATCCGATAAAAATGGTCGCTCGCAAAAGCCGGCGACGCCAATATTTGCGCGGGTTTGGTATCCTATATACGGCGTAACCTAGAAGTTACGCGCATATATTTCTGCCGTCGCCCGTAGTTTTTTGGGCTATAGGCAGGTATACCAAACCCGCGCAGTTTGGTATCCAATATGCAGCGTAAGGACTTACGTGGCGAAAATGGAGAAAACTTACTCCATTTTCACCTCGCCACAAAAAGCAGCCGTAAGAAGCCTTACGCTGACTATTGGAGCCCCGTAACTCCCTAAACTGGCAGCTAAAATAAACCTAACACCTAACGCTTGCGCAATGTCTATCTCCCTGTCAACCGCGATCTGCTAAAATAAACCTAACACCTAACGCATGCGCAATGTCTATCTACCTGTCAACCGCGATCCCCCCCCCCGAAATCCCTAATAAAATTATTAACCCCTAAACCGCCGCTCCCGGACACCGCCGCCATCTACATAAACTAACCCCCTACTGTGAGCCCCTAAAACCGCCGCCATCTACCTTATCTATCCCCTAATTAGAACCCCTTACACCGCTGTCATTTACCTTATCTATCCCCTAATCTGACCCCTTACACCGCCGCCACCTATATAAAAATGATTAACCCCTAATCTAATCCCCCTATACCGCCGCCAGCTATATTAATATTATTAACCCCTAATGTAAGCCCCTTACACCGCCGCCATCTCTATTAAAATGATTAACCCCTTATTTAATCTACCTACCCCGCCGCCAGCTATATTATCTATATTAACCCTAAGTATATTATAGTTAATATAGGTATTACATTATATATATTAACTATATTAACCCTAATTATATTAGGGTTAATATAGTTAATATAGTTACTATAGTATTTATATTAACTATATTAACTCTATCTAACCCTAACACCCCTAACTAAATTTATATTAAATTAATCTAATTCATTTATAAACTAAAATATTCCTATTTAAATCTAAATACTTACCTATAAAATAAACCCTAAGATAGCTACAATATAATTAATAATTACATTGTAGCTATGTTAGGGTTAATATTTATTTTACAGGTAAATTGTTAATTATTTTAACTAGGTATAATAGATATTAAATAGTTATTAACTATTTAATATCTACCTAGTTAAAATAATTACCCAATTACCTGTAAAATAAATCCTAACCTAAGTTACAAATACACCTACACTATCAATAAATTAAATAAACTACAAACATCTATCTAAAAATACAATTAAATTAACTAAACTAAATTACAAAAAAAAACAAACACTAAATTACAAAAAATAAAAAAAGATTACAAGATTTTTAAGCTAATTACACCTATTCTAAGCCCCCTAATAAAATAATAAACCCCCAAAATAAAAAAAATGCCCTGCCCTATTCTAAATTAAACAAATTTCAAAGCTCTTTACCTTACCAGCCCTTAAAAGGGCCTTTTGTGGGGCATGCCCCAAAGAATTCAGCTCTTTTGCATACAAATACAATACCCCCCCCATTACAACCCACCACCCACATACCCCTATTCTAAAACCACCCAAACCCCCCTTAAAAAAGCCTAACACTACCCCCCTGAAGATCTCCCTACCTTGTCTTCACCACACCGGGCCGAACTCCTGATCCGATCCGGGCGATGTCTTCCTCCAAGCGGCAAAGAAGAATTCTTCCTCCGGCGATGTCTTCCTCCAAGCGGCAAAGAAGAATTCTTCCTCCGGCGACGTCTTCCTCCAAGCGGCAGCAAAGTCTTCATTCTTCCGGCGGCATCTTATATCTTCTTTCTTCGCTCCGCCGCTGCGGAGCATCCATCCCGGCCGACTACTGAACTTGGAATGAGGTACCTTTAAATGACGTCATCCAAGATGGCGTCCGCCGAATTCCGATTGGCTGATAGGATTCTATCAGCCAATCGGAATTAAGTTAAAAAAATCTGATTGGCTGATTGAATCAGCCAATCAGATTCAAGTTCAATCCGATTGGCTGATCCAATCAGCCAATCAGATTGAGCTCGCATTCTATTGGCTGTTCCGATCAGCCAATAGAATGCGAGCTCAATCTGATTGGCTGATTGGATCAGCCAATCGGATTGAACTTGAATCTGATTGGCTGATTCAATCAGCCAATCAGATTTTTTTAACTTAATTCCGATTGGCTGATAGAATCCTATCAGCCAATCGGAATTCGGCGGACGCCATCTTGGATGACATCATTTAAAGGTACCTCATTCCAAGTTCAGTAGTCGGCCGGGATGGATGCTCCGCAGCGGCGGAGCGAAGAAAGAAGATTGAAGATGCCGCCGGAAGAATGAAGACTTTGCTGCCGCTTGGAGGAAGACGTCGCCGGAGGAAGAATTCTTCTTTGCCGCTTGGAGGAAGACATCGCCGGAGGAAGAATTCTTCTTTGCCGCTTGGAGGAAGACATCGCCCGGATCAGATCAGGAGTTCGGCCCGGTGTGGTGAAGACAAGGTAGGGAGATCTTCAGGGGGGTAGTGTTAGGCTTTTTTAAGGGGGGTTTGGGTGGTTTTAGAATAGGGGTATGTGGGTGGTGGGTTGTAATGGGGGGGGGTATTGTATTTGTATGCAAAAGAGCTGAATTCTTTGGGGCATGCCCCACAAAAGGCCCTTTTAAGGGCTGGTAAGGTAAAGAGCTTTGAAATTTGTTTAATTTAGAATAGGGCAGGGCATTTTTTTTATTTTGGGGGTTTATTATTTTATTAGGGGGCTTAGAATAGGTGTAATTAGCTTAAAAATCTTGTAATCTTTTTTTATTTTTTGTAATTTAGTGTTTGTTTTTTTTTGTAATTTAGTTTAGTTAATTTAATTGTATTTTTAGATAGATGTTTGTAGTTTATTTAATTTATTGATAGTGTAGGTGTATTTGTAACTTAGGTTAGGATTTATTTTACAGGTAATTGGGTAATTATTTTAACTAGGTAGATATTAAATAGTTAATAACTATTTAATATCTATTATACCTAGTTAAAATAATTAACAATTTACCTGTAAAATAAATATTAACCCTAACATAGCTACAATGTAATTATTAATTATATTGTAGCTATCTTAGGGTTTATTTTATAGGTAAGTATTTAGATTTAAATTGGAATATTTTAGTTTATAAATGAATTAGATTAATTTAATATAAATTTAGTTAGGGGTGTTAGGGTTAGATAGAGTTAATATAGTTAATATAAATACTATAGTAACTATATTAACTATATTAACCCTAATATAATTAGGGTTAATATAGTTAATATATATAATGTAATACCTATATTAACTATAATATACTTAGGGTTAATATAGATAATATAGCTGGCGGCGGGGTAGGTAGATTAAATTAGGGGTTAATCATTTTAATAGAGATGGCGGCAGTGTAAGGGGCTTACATTGGGGGTTAATAATTGTAATATAGATGGCGGCGGTGTTAGGGGCTCACTTTAGGGGGTTATAGATATAATATAGCTGGCGGCGGGGTACGGGAGCGGCGGTTTAGGGGTTAATAACTTTATTAGGTTGCGGCGGGGTACGGGAGCGGCGGTTTAGGGGTTAATAGCTTTTTTATTGTTAGGATAGTGAGGGGGGATAGCGGATAGAGGGTTAGACAGTGCGGGCTATGTTAGGGAGGCGTGTTAGACTTGTCGGGCTATGTTAGGGAGGCGTGTTAGACAGTGCGGGTGTTTTAGACTTTAGTCAGGTTTTATAGGCGCCGGCAGTTTCTAACGTGGCGCAAGTCACTGGCGACGCCAGAAATTTGTACTTGCGCAGATTTCTGGACATCGCTGGTTTGTCAGACTTACGGCACGTTAGCATCTGACGGCGACTTATATGGGAAAGCTCGAGTTGCGAGCTGAAACTGCGGGCGACGCCGGTTCCCTCGCTTGCGCCGCAAACTGCGATCTATATCGGATCGCGCCCCTAGTGTAATTGTGAGTGCAGATACTTGAGGAGTTTATATATATATATATATATATATATATATGATATATATATAATATATAATATATATATATATATATATAGTATCTCACAAAAGTGAGTACACCCCTCACATTTTTGTAAATATTTTATTATATCTTTTCATGTGACAACACTAAAGAAATGACACGTTGATACAATGTAAAGTAGTGAGTGTACAGCCTGTATAACAGTGTAAATGTTCTGTCCCCTCAAAATAACTCAACACACAGCCATTAATGTCTAAACTATTTGCAACAAAAGTGAGTACACCCCTAAGTGGAAATGTCCAAATTGGGCCCAAAGTGTCAATATTTTGTGTGGCCACGATTATTTTACATCACTGCCTTAACCCTCTTGGGCATAGAGTTCACCAGAGCTTCACAGGTTGCCACTGGAGTCCTCTTCCACTCCCCCATGACAACATTATGGACCTGGTGGACGTTAGAGACCTTGCGCTCCCCCACTTTCTGTTTGAGGATGCCCCACAGATGCTCAATAGGGTTTAGATCTGGAGACATGCTTGGCCAGTCCATCACCTTTACCCTCAGCTTCTTTGGGGTCGTTATGATGTTGGAATACTGCCCTGCAGCCATGTCTCCGAAGGGAGGGGATCATGCTCTGCTTCAGTATGTCACAGTACATGTTGGCATTCAATGAACTGTAGCTCCCCAGTGAACTGTAGTTCCCTCAATGAACTGCAGCTCCCCAGTGTCGGCAGCACTCATGCAGGCCCAGACCATGACACTCCCCCCACCTTGCTTGATTGTAGGCAAGACACACTTGTCTTTGTACTCCTCCCCTGGTTACCGCCACACTCCATGACACCATCTGAACCAACTAAGTTTATCTTGGTCTCATCGGACCACAAGACATGGTTCCAGTAATCCATGTCCTTAGTCTGTTTGTCTTCAGCAAACTGTTTGTGGGCTTTCTTGTGCATCATCTTTAGAAGAGGCTTCCTTCTGGGATGACAGCCATGCAGACCAATTTAATGCAGTGTGTGGCGTATGGTCTGAGCACTGACAGGCTGACACCCCACCTCTTCAACCTCTGCAACAATGCTGGCAGCACTCATACGTCTATTTCCCAAAGACAACCTCTGGATATGACGCTGAGCACGTGCACTCAACTTCTTTGGTTGACCATGGTGAGGACTGTTCTGAGTGGAACCTGTCCTGTGAAACCACTGTATGGTCTTGCCCACCATGCTGCAGCTCAGTTTCAGGGTCTTGGCAATCTTCTCATAGCCTAGGCCATCTTTATGTAGAGCAACAATTCTTTTTTTCAGATCCTCAGAGAGTTCTTTGCCATGAGGTGCCATGTTGAACTTCCAGTGACCAGTATGAGAAAGTGTGAGAGCGATAACACCAAATTTTTTTTTTTTTTTTTTTTTTTTATAATTTTTATTGAGGTTTGAAATAAGGCAAACAAAAACATAAGACAATAAGATACAATATTCGCTGCAATACATAAATCTCATGACAAGAAGCTTCAGACGTACAGTATACAGTTCTAAAACAGAAGTCAATAAGTATAGCGAATAATTTGGATGCCCAATGAACTGTTACCCTCCTAATGGACACAGAAGGTCACTCATGGACCTCATCACTGCAAAGTCTAGGAGAAGGAGGATAATTCCAAAAAAGGAGACCTCTTTTGGGTCTCAACTGACAAACCTCATTTTACAATAAACATTCTAGATTAAGCTGCTATTAACATATCTGTGGATAACATGAGAGAGAAAAATAACACATCTGTGTATGACATGAGAGAGAAAAAGCAAGTTTAACGTATTTGGTGCAAACTAGGTGAAATAATGCTAGTGTACCCTATTATATATTGTAAATTTTCTGTGCTGACCCACTTAAAAAAAGGGACGTTCTCAAGACTTGCCAAATAGTAAACAGGTAGGGATAAAACAAACAGAGAAGTTACTTGTATGAGCAATCTTAAATCAAATCTGGATTCATGTTCTAAGCGCTACTAAATAGAAATACTTCAGTGAACAGTCTAGGGTAGCCTGCCGTTGTCACAACTGTGGGCATTGATAGAAAGGTAAAGCAAGTTTAGAGTATTTGATGCAAACCAGGTAAAATAATGCTAGCGTACAATAATGCATGCTATGAGTTTTCTATGCCAACTTACTTAAAAAAAAGGTCAGACTTAGGGCTTGTCATATATTAATCCGGCAGGGGTAAAACAAACAAAGAAGTTACTTGTATGAATAGCCTCAGTTCAGATCTAAAATTAATTTTCTCTATGTATTGCTAAATGAAGATGCCAGTTATGTCAGATAAGTGTGAAGCGCATCACCCCGGCCGCAGGTCACGCAGCACCACACAGTCCGTCCATACTAACAATAAGATAAGCATGTAGCAGACATATGACATGAGGTTAATTTAGAAAAATCTTCTACTGAGCTGTATCTAAGACTGTCATTGGTTAGCTACTAGGGGAAGAGGAAGAGTACGCCCTGTGGGAAAATGTTAATTGCAGGGCAAGAGCATTAATGGGTTAGTAGAAAAGTAAGTAGCTATATCAAATATGGTAATATGGCCCTAATATCAAGAAAAATTAGTTTGTATAAACAAATATATCCCTGCTAGCTGAATTGCAATTATGTAGAGAGGCTATAGCATATATTCACTCATACATGAAATAGCACAAATATGGGAGATTGCTAAAACAGTTAAACCATAACACACAATACAGCGCTGAAAATAACATAAACGAAAAAACAAAAAATTTGTATATGAAACTAGATGGGTATAAATACAGAATTAAACGTAATTATAGTTAAACCCATCAGCTTAAACAATTCCAGTGCGAGTCCTTTTGTTAGAGTCAATTTGCCCAGGAACTCGTCGAGTGGCCCAAAGTCTGAGTCTTACATAGGCAGGCACAGTAAGGTGATAGTTCTGAGTGCCAACCATAGAAACCAGCCCAACAGCGGCACAACAGGGGGCTTTCCAGATCAATAAAGTCACCTTCTTGGTCTTGGGCTAAGCTCTCAGTATAGGCTCTCTCCGCGGTAAGCAGAGAGATATGTTGGACCTCCGCCATCCCGGTAACATCACTCTCCATACAGGTTACACCTCCCGATGTTACTTGGCTGGCAGTAGCTTCTCCAAATACTTTAGAGCCTGTTACCAGACCCGGAATAGCGGAGATCTTGTTTTCATCCGGTAGGGTAAGTATGTAGCACCGGGGCCCCAAAGTGCTACTCGTGTCGCCAGAATGGGTCCGGGTGAAGTAGGTTGTTGGGGTACTGTGAGAGCTCCAAGGTTAAATGCGGTAGTTAGCGATTTCTCCAGGGCGGCATGGTGAACTGACAGCAGGTTTCTTAGTGCATCGAAGAAGGTAGTAACTCCCTCCGCGTCCATAATGCGATTGTATGTAGATCAGCTGGTCAGCGCACTGAGTAAGAACATGCAGAGGTACACACTATTATGCGTTATGGTGCTGCAGTGATTGTTGAGGTAACACTGCGTCCTAACGACAGGCCCACCAAAGGTACCTGCCGGGGGGTTTTGATGATGGTAAAAGTCCTCAGAAACTGGAAGCCTGGTTGTAGGTGGAAAATACTGTAGCCACGAGGTCTATAAAATGGCTACCATTCATATAGAAACCAGATGTAGCTCCGGTCCTAGATCCAAGGGGTGACATCCGGCATTAAATTCAGCTATGTCAGCTTGTAGGCTAAAGTCCAAGGTATACTCGAGCAACATTACAGGGTTCATCTCATCAATTAGTAGGAATTAGAATCATTTATAGTGCAGCCAGAGTCAGAGCAGACAAATTGTGCGGCCATTCTCGGGCACTCCAGGCTCCGTCCCACGATAACACCAAATTTAACACACCTGCTCCCCATTCATACCTGAGACCTTGTAACACTAATGAGTCACATGACACCGGGGAGAGAAAATGGCTAATTGGACCCAATTTGGACATTTCCACTTAGGGGTGTACTCACTTTTGTTGCCAATGGTTTAGACATTAATGGCTGTGTGTTGAGTTATTTTGAGGGGACAGCAAATTTACACTGTTATACAGGCTGTACACTCACTACTTTACATTGTAGCATGTAGTGTCATTTCTTCAGTGTTGTCACATTAAAAGATATAATAAAATATTTACAAAAATGTGAGGGGTGTACTCACTTTTGTGAGATACTGTATATATATATATATATATATATATATATATATGTATACACACAAACCTGCAATAATTAACCGCTTAGATTAAGGGGTTAAAGCTAAATGAGCTTAAAGGGACAGTCTAGTCCAAAATAAACTTTCATGATTCAGATAGGGCATTTAATTTTAAACAATTTTCCAATTTACTTTTATCACCAGTTTTGCTTTGTTCTCTTGGTATTCTTAGTTGAAAACTTAACCTAGGAGGTTCATATGCTAATTTCTTAGACCTTGAAGGCCACCTTTTTTCAGAATGCATTTTAACAGTTTTTCACCACTAGAGGGTGTTAGTTCATGTATTTCATATAGATAACACTGTGCTCGTGCACATGAAGTTATCTGGGAGCAGGCACTGATTGGCTAAACTGCAAGTCTGTCAAAAGAACTGAAATAAAGGGGCAGTTTGCAGAGGCTTAGATACAAGATAATCACAGAGGTTAAAAGTATATTATTATAACTGTGTTGGTTATGCAAAACTGGGGAATGGGTAATAAAGGGATTATCTATCTTTTAAAACAATAAAAATTCTGGTGTAGACTGTCCCTTTAAGGCACTGAAGGTCTAGGAGAAAGAGGGTTGCACCTTATAATTTTTTTTTGGGGGGGGGGGTGCAGAGCACCTTCTGGTATTTTGCCCCAGGAGCCAGAGTCTCTAGATATTGCCCTTGTTAACAATCAGTAAGTCAAAGAGAGGAAGAAGAAAAAAAGCTTTTACATTATTTCAGGTGAATGATACTGATTTATCATTGCAAAAAATATAAGCAATGTAGAAAAGCTTGAAAAGGGTCAGTTATACTGGCAAGAAAACATTAAATTGTAAACAACAAAATTAACCTTAACAATGTTTTTAGTTAGAAACATTAAAAAAAAGCAAACAAAGAAAATAATTTAATACTAATATATATTGTATATATGATAGGTAATATGATCATTGATCAACAGTGACTATAAAAAGTTTTTAAAGATTTTCAACTATATACCCAAGAAATGAACAAGTGGATGAGACATCGGACCCCTTTTAACATTTGGTACTCTGACATTTTCCCAACTAAGGAACTGGTTCACCTGTGTTTGTAGTGCCATCCCTGCTCTCACACATGTTAGGGATGATTTACGTCTGCCATCTCAGAGGTACAAAAGAGGTTAGGTATTCTCCCATCTTATGACTGCTGCTTCGTAACTAGCGATTGGCACTTCAAGGGTCCAAAGCTGCCTCCACCGCTTGATAAATAGAGCCCAATATAGGAAAACACAACGTCAATCATATTACCCAGAACGTTATTGAATCTAGATGATGTAAAAGAAAATAGGCTTTATAATAAAAAAGTAAATAAAACTCGAGTTGGAATTAATCCATGGGGTCTTGAAGAAACTATAATATTCTCCAATACAATTTTTTTTTTTAAACTATGGTACCACATGACTGGTGTAAAACTGATGTGTTTCTATTGTTTAAAAAGGGAACTGGCACCGACCCAGAGATTTACAGACCAGTAAGTCTGACTTCAACAGTGAGAAACTAGAAGCAAAGAAATGTGTTTATATTTAGAACTTTATTTAGTAAAACAAGGTCATAATTAGGAGTTAGCATGGTTTTATGAGATCAGTTATATAAAACTAATTAGTTACTATGAAAAACGAAATAAAAAGCCAGTTCTGTTGATGTGGTTTATTTGGATTTGCCAAATGGGAGATTATTGTACACAATTAAGGGGCTGGGAAAAGCTGAAAATATCAGCACCGCTATAATAAACACACCAATCAAGTTGTGATCGCAAGGATCAAAAGAGTTATTGTAAATTAATCATTCTCTAATTAGACTGCAGTGATAAGTGGGGTTCCTCAGGCATCTTTGTCATGCTTGTTTGATTTTATTTTTTTATATATTTATCAATGATTTATCTAGATCAGGATGTGGAGAGAAGAATTTCTGTTTTTGTTGATGAAAGTAAAATATATGAGGTTTTAATGGATTGTATGATCTGAAAAGGAATTTAAACTGACTGGAAGAATGGTCTGAAAATGGCAAAATAAAATTATCACAGATAATTATAAAATTGTGAATCTAGAAAACACAAGTGTGAAGGATACCCCGGCTACCCTGATTGGGTAGCTCCGCCAAATGGGTCCTGCTTCCTCCCTGCCGACTGCAGTTATGTAGCTGGCAAGTGACCACAGCCTGTAGCCACCCCTGATGCCCGACAGCACCAGTACTCAGGGTCCCACCCTGTGGCAGACTCCAGCTACCCAGACTGAGTAGCTCTGCCTGAGGGTCCTTCCTCTGCCTGGAACAGGCTGCTATGTAGCCCAGGAAAGTGATTCTAGCAGGAGCCCACCTAAATGACTAGACATTTAGGGGATAAGCCTTAGCCGTCTGGTATCCTTGACAACAAATAAGAAAGTTTAATTCTTTTTAGCAATAGCTGCCTTACATGACTAAGCTCTCAAGGACGACTCAGTATCCTGTACAGGGCTGTATGAGAGTGGGGGTTTAGTCTACAGCATTGAGACCGTGCTTTTTCTGGAAGTGGGGCAACATAGGAATAGCACTCGGAAGGCAAAACCAGGGATGCAATCGTTGGACAGCGTGACCCAGTGATCACATACATGTCAGTGATCAGGATAAGGGGTGTCTCATCACATGAGATACACGCTGAATCACTTGAAAGTGATAGAACATATCTGTAAGAAGCTGACTTGAAAATATAACATGAACAGCTTTATGTAAAACAAAATCTATGCTTACCTTATAAATCAATTTCTCTCATTATAGAGTCCACAAAATCATGCATTGATTCAAATGGAGAGGGTTGAAGCACCCTCAAAACTAAATTAAGTCTTATCAAGACTTGAACAAATATCTGAACATAAGGTATTTTGGTAATTTTCTTGTGATACAGAACAGACAAAGCTGAAATCTGAACTTCAAGAGAACTGGAGTGCCAAGTCCTGCAAAGTCAAGCTTAAGAAATCAGAATAACTAAAGCGCATTCTTGCTTGATTCTGGTAATCACTCTGGTTGAGCACCTCCTGGTGCAGAGACCACTCTTCTGGAAAGACACTGCAGATTGGGAAGGTCACTTTCAGAATGTGAATGGCTGAAATAAAGCATTGATGACATTTGGCCCACTTGATGACACAGGACACTTCCATTATTGTTCTGTCAGAGACAATCACAATGAAACTTAGCCGCTTTATTTACAAATTCTCTATACACCAATCAAAGGAAGGGTTTGGCCTTTAAAGGATCTCAAGGAACTTTAGACAGGAGAAATCTCCCTCAGGGAGGTCTGGATAAAAAGCTTATCTCTAACCCAAGGGTATGCAACCTCTCCTAATCCTCCTGAAACAGTTTCAAACTGGCTTTCACCAGAAGATCATATGGAGTGTGAGCCACAACTTTTTGCGGATTAGGAGTTGGAAGTTTACGTCTTGGCCTTGGACCAAGTGTTAGGTGAACCAGATCCCTAGATAGAGGAAGAATTAACCGTTTGGGATTCGGATAGCTGAAAGGAATAAAAAACGTCCAGCAGGCCTAGTCTTTCTACTCATATACTTTTTTTACTCATATACTTTTTGATAAGAAAGCTCCCTTACCTACAGGGACTGAGGCAATATTTGCATCTAGTCCTGGGCCAAATTGGATCTTATCTTCAAAGGAAGCAAGAACAGTCAGCTTTTAAAAAAAAACATGTATGTAGACCAAGACTTTAGCCATGAAGCTTGTCTTACAAGTACAGTCATAGCAGTGCTCTTCTTATTCGTACGTATCATCTCAGCTGTTGAATGACAAACATACTATAAAATATTCTAAATAATCCAGAATATATCTATATATTTTACAGTATGTTTATTAAATTTTAATAATTTATATAGATTTTTAAAATATTTTATATGTAATATTTCAATAACATGCCTTAAGATCTAAATTGAGAAACGTGATGCGCGAATTGCATATTTTACATTCCTATGTTCTTCACATAGAAAATAATGTACTTTTTATTATTTATATATATATACTGTATATGTTCATGTAAAGTACAAATCTATACCTATATATTTATAGGAATACATATGCACGTATAGGTATATACACACATACAGAAAGATGTATTTAAGAATAAAAAAACATTATCCTGTAAGTGAACATTGAAATGCAAAATATGTACAGTAAATATACAGTAAAGCACATAAATACATATGTACACACACATATAGGTAGATAGATATACATATAGATATTTAGGCATGTATATGTATGTATCTGTTTGATAAAGCCCTTTGCAGTCGGAGACCTCATATCTTTAAGCCCTTCTAACTTTTTATGGCAATATTTTGTAAATTAGTTTTATCAGACAGTGTTATTATGAGTGTAACTGTACTGTACAATATATTTTTGATGTTTTTTATGACACTTTTTATTCAAGCACAACAGATAATCAGAACTCTGAGGTTTGCGATAACCATATGCGTTAAATTCAATTGCGCTTGAGCGAACAAGTTTACTTTTAACTGGTAATATGGGCACTAGTTCTGGCGCGCACAAACATCAGCGATAAACCCCTTATTGCTCGCGCATGTAACAGTTAGCACTGCACTCGTAATCTGACCCTTAGTACATTTCATTACCTCCTCTATTCATGGTGCTGTCATTATGTAACCTAGGTTACACTACAGGGATTTGAAGGAGAGTTATTGCTCATGTGCAAACACATCAGCACTGAAATGTAGTGAAAGATAGATTTAAACTTGGCAGCACCCATGAATAGAGGGAGGTAGGGAATAAAACGTAATATTATGCTTATAAAATGTTTTTAATGTGTAATATCCCTTTAAGAAAAGGCATAAATGAAGAAAGTGAAAAGATTTTATCATATAGAATAATTAAATTTAAGAAGATTGGCTGTTTTAAAACCTATCTAGGTAGCCAAGGCCTACATACATACAAGTTGCTAAGGCAGCATTCAGGGCCAAACTGCGACCAAAAATATACCTGGGCATTTTAAGGCAGAGCAGCCCTCCCAATCTGCTATTTGACCATACAGAGGATTGGCAAATTTTGGTCCAGGGGGCAAGTACAACCCAGAGGCCCTTGGAAAAGCAACTCCACCACAGCTCTGGAAAAAATTAAGAGACCAGTGCAAAATGATCAGTTTCTCTGGTTTTACTATTTATAGGCAAGTGTATGAGTAAAGTGAACATTTTTGTTTCATTATATAAACTACTGACAACCTTTCTCCCAAATTCCAAATAAAAATATTGTCATTTAGAGCATTTATTTGCAGAAAATGACAACTGGTCAAAATAACAAAGAGATCTAGTGTTTTCAGACCTCAAATAACGCAAAGAAAACAAATTCAAATTAATTTTTAAGCAAAACAATTATAATGTTTTAACTTAGCAGGAATTCAGAAATCAATAGCTAGTGGAATAACCCTGATTTTCCACTACAGCTTTCATGCATCTTGGCTGCTCTACACCAGTCTTTCACATTGCTGTTGGATGACTTTATGCCATTCCTGGCGCAAACATTCAAACAACCTGGCTTTGTTTGATGGCTTGTGACCATCCATTGTCCTCTTGATCACATTCCAGAGGTTTTCCATGGGGTTCAGGTCTGGAGATTGGGCTGGTCATGACAGCGTCTTTATCTGGTGGTCCTCCATCCACACCTTGATTGACCTGGCATGGAACATTGTCCTGCTGGAAAAAACAATCCTTAGAGTTGGGGAACATTGTTAGAGCAGAAGGAAGCATGTTTTCTTCCAGGATAACCTTGTACTAGATTGTGGATAATTGTTTGCTTAAGGTTGCATCCTTTGGTATCAATTGAGTCCCACTTGTAATCTAGACCTATCAGTACCTATTGGTACCTCTCCTGTCTCTGCTTTTATGAACTTTTATAAGCATTACAGAGAGGGGTCAAGTCCTACAAAAAAAAAAAGTGTGGTAACTCACAAAGACTTCCACCCCTCAATTAATATTAACACACACACACTTGTATACACACAAACACACACACTTATATACACACACATATACTGTATTTATATGTATATCATCTATAAACTCTGGTTAATGAAAGCCAATTAAAACCAATGAAGGGCTGTCTGGCTGCCTTTGGGCCTGAGGACGGACACCTATGGTTACATTTTTACATGGCAGGGGTGACATTTTTATTTGTAATTTAGGATTCAACTGATATTAAATACTGAAAATGCAAATAAATATGATGTAAAAGGATATCGTGTAGACGATCATCAATCCCTCAACAAAAGAAAATACAAATAGTGTTATATTGTTTACATAAATTTCATACAATACATAAGTGCCAGATAGCTGGCACTTATATTCTGTATAAAATGTATGTAAACAATATTACACTATTTGTATTTTCTTTTTCTCTCTTTATTTTGCGGGATTGAGGATCCGCTACACGATATCCTTTTATATCACATTTATTTGCATTATTATTTTGTTTGTGATTGAAGTTATTTGTATTTATTAAATACTGAAAACCCAGGCACACACTTTTTAGAACACATGAAGGGGCACGTGTATATAGATGATGTTGAATAATCCAAAAAGCTTAGAGCCTTAGTAAAATTGTAGGTGATGTTTCTCCTTGACTTTCAGGATGTGTAAGGCTCTGTAATGTAAACATCTGATATCATGATCTTAATAAGGTTTGTGTGTGTACTCACTCTGCAGTTAGAAACAATTTTAATGTGATTTAAAGTAATATTATAGTCACAAGGCGTCTGAGTGTCATTTTCTTTTACCATTAATATGTAAACCAAGTATATGTGAAGCAAGTAACACTGGCAGAGGAAGCAGGAGGCATGAGAGCACAGTTACATTGAAAGCAAAACAAGTCACCTTTTACTTTGGGATGAAACTGGTAAATTCAAATCTACAGCAAATACATTATTTTGCACAGGTCAGAATTTTGCAGAGAACCTGGCCTGCTGACCACAAATTGATAGACATAGATAACCAGACTGCACATACTATTGGTGTATAAAATAAAGTAATTGGGCATATCCTACTACAAGATGTTTCAAAAACACCTTTCATAGCAAGGGCTATTTTCCTTTGTGTGTACACATGTATTTTCCTTGCAAACCTCATCCCAGCTATCTCTGGAAGAACTAAAAGGAATTCCAATCAGAGAGAAAGCAGGAAGCTGGAAGGACATGACTCTTCCATGTTTGATGAGCGCATTTTTTCTTTGGTGAAACACTTAAAAAAATGAAAACAACTTTAAAATAACTAAACTAGACACACTTGAACACCTGTTGTTTAATGTCAAGATCCTGGGTGTCCATACTTTGTTTTTAACTCACATGGTGCAAAGCTAGCTTACCTTCAGTTCCTCCCACCCTCCTTCCTTTCCAGAATGGACTGAGACCTCTGTGTCTGACTCCTCCTCTGACTCAGAGTCTTACCCAGTTAAGGTGGAATAGTCTTTTTTCTGCTAAGGGAAGCTAAATAACCCCAGAGCAAGCCACAAAGAAATGTAAGCACCATGAGTTCCACACAGTGCAGGGTGATCATTCAGCACATGTTGAGCAAAAGAAGCTGCTTCTTGGGTGGTAACTGGCCATAGAACAAGCTAGTATGCTGTTGTTCGTTCCCAGGTTTATTTATACAAATGAGGGAATGATTAAGAATTCAGGCTTCAAGAGAGTTTAAAAAGTTCATAGTTTATTGCACAATAATATAATAATAGCTAACAGTACATCACCACAGTAGCATACATCCTGTTTTTATTTATGATAATAAAGCAGGAATGCTGACAGTCTTGCATTTAGTGTATTGTAGGAAGTATTACTGCCCATTACTAGAGGATCTCACTATCCCTCTAACCAGACTGTGCTCCAGCTCCTCTTACCAGCAGCAGCAGTGTTTACTGAATGGTTTCTGTACTCTGTCCAGGGGAAACTTAGAGACACCTGCAAAAATAGTGCAGGAACTCCGTTCCCATGCGTTCCTACTGGACTTGACCCCTGATTACAGAGAACGCAAAGGATAATTACCAAATCCACACAACGACTATCAATCAACCAACCTTCTGTGGGCCTCCTCAGTGAGATGATGCCATATCTTCTAGGCACACTGGGCAGGGAGTCCATGTCTGGTTTCCCCATAACCCTTAGATTTTCCCCATGGTCATATTTAGGGGTGGATAAATATCAATATAGTTTACTAATCAAGAGTTAAAAGTTACTAGAGCAGAGGCAAAATGCTACTAATTCACTCAATGGTAAAAGTAGGGAAAAGTCAAATTTATTACTCATCTGCTGCAATTTCTTACCCATCCAGGACTACTGGAAATTTAAAACAGGAAAGAACAACATCTCTGTATTTTGTTCTTTGGCAGTTTACCATCTGGGAAAAGCCTCTTTTAGCAAAAGGGTGCTCTTCACAAAGGAGAACTTTCATGCAGTATATCACTCTAATCCCACCTGTGAAGCATGGTCCAGCCCCAAAATACCAGGAAATCCAACTCTGAAAAAGTAACATGGAAACCCCTTTGAGACTCGACACTGAGGGTCAGTCATATCCTATTAAAAGTGGCAGACCTCATGAGCAGAAGGCACTAGTCAAGGGCAGAAATACCAGTGGAAATGGCACCAGGGCCCGGTTGCTGATGGGGGCCCATAGTAGTCAGTCCAAACATAGTCATGTGCAGAATATGTATAATACTAACGAAAGTGAGCCTTTAAATAGTGCAGGTT